>NW_015542379.1:840512-841252 GCF_001515605.1 Sinocyclocheilus anshuiensis
AAAATGTTTTAAATTATGCACATTTTTCATATTTAATGTTTATAATTAACTTATTAAATAATATTATATTATTTTAATATTATATAAAATATTAAATAGTCATGTATTATATTTTTTATATATTTTATATTTAATGTTATTTTTATATTTGATATTATTTCTTAATGTTTTTGTATTATATATTTATTATTATATATTGTATCATTATTCTATTTATACATTTAGTTTAATTACACATTTAATTTTTATGATTTATTTTTTAAATATATGTTTTATATTAAATGTTATATTTCCTAATATTTCTCAAAATTAATAAATATTTCATTTTTTATTTTTGTTACATTTTTATTATTATTATTGTTTTTTTTTTTTTACATTTCAGTATTATATTTCTTCTTAATTTTTATAATTAAATTTATATTTAATGTTGTTAATATAATTATCAAAAATTATAAATGTTTAAATGATACAACATGTTTTATAGTTAATGTTTATAATTTCATTGAGTTTTTTATTTTTATATAAAGCTGTTGTTTATATTATATTTCCTGTTATTTTCCAAATGTAATTAATTAAAATGTTATTCAATTAATATATATATATATATATTTTTTTTTTATATATATTTTAAATTTAATGTTGTTTTATGTGGTATATTTCCTATTATTTCCCAAAAAGTACAGATGTTTTAATGGTACAAGAGGAAGTCGTGGCCTAATGGTTAGAGAGACGGACTCGTA
>NW_015542379.1:841301-843599 GCF_001515605.1 Sinocyclocheilus anshuiensis
GGCAATTAAAGACGTAATCAAACAGACGATGAACACTATTAACAGCAATTATTATATGATGCAATCAAACTTATAGCAAAATGTGGTAGTTCTAGTAATTGATTATTTTAGTGGTGCATTTCTTCCTTTCTTATCATTATTTTTCTTCCATTATGAATGGTCTGTTTTCTCTCTGTCTGTGTGTAGAGATCTGCAGCAGCTGGAGGACAGCACTGAGATGCTGCTCCTGTCCCATTACTCACAGACCATAGAGGGCCTCACCACCATCAGAGCATTCAGGTAACTCGCACACACATGCACACACACACACACACTAACGTTGAGTCAGTTATTGATCTGACACACCACGGCGGCTGACTGGACTGTGTTTTGTCTCAGACACGAGCAGAGGTTTAAGAAGAAACTGCTGGAACACACAGATGCGAATAACATCTCCTCCCTCTTCCTGATGGCAGCTAATCGCTGGCTGGAGGTTCGCATGGTAATGAAAGCCATAATAGCAAATCTAGCACAGATTTAAATTACATATACAGTCAAACCAAAATGTATTCAGACACCAGATATAATTTTTTTAATTTTTTTTTACTAGTGGTTGCAGGACACTATAGTTCATTTATGTATGTATGTGAGGATAGCAAAATAAAGTAAACTGTGACAGCTTATACCCAAAAAAATTCTTCATTCAGTGTACTACCAATAAAACTGATACAAATTTGGGACCAAAAATTATTCAGACACTTTGACCTGACCATGTTTTGCTAAAGTGTGTTTCTTTAATTGCTAATGCAACCTTTTTTCACCACAGACTGAACAAAATGAAGCATTGCTTGGTAATTGGTTGACCTAAATTGGTCTTATCTAATTGTGAACTTAAATTTAACAACTCAGTTGTCACAGAAAAACGACCAGATTTTACCAGATTAGACTTTGTACCTACAAGAAGAATTTCAGTTTGATCACTATTAAGTTTAAGGAAATTAGATGAAAACCAATTTTGTATTTCAGCAAAACAGCTTAACAGAGAAGAAGGAAATACCGAATTAGGCATAGAAGACATATAGAGCTGGGTGTCGTCGGCATAGCAATGGAAATAAATTCCAAACTTCCTAAAAATTTGACCAAGTGGCAGTAAATAAATGATGAATAGAAGAGGCCCCAAGACTGAGCCTTGGGGAACACCATCAGTAACATGCAATAGCTCAGATCTGAAGTTTTTAAGTTGTACAAACTGAGTGCGACCAGAAAGATATGATCTAAACCAAGACAGACAGGTGCCCGTAAATCCCAGGAAGACATTGTTAATGAATGCATATTATTTTTGTATTGGCTGTGTGCAGGAGTACATCGGGGCATTTGTGGTGCTGATCGCGGCGGTGGCGTCTATAAGCAATACTTTATGCAGTCAGCTCTCAGCGGGACTGGTGGGTCTGGGACTCACTTACGCTCTCATGGTAAACTGCAGAAACAAACCTGCTGCTCATCAGTCTTTACTAGCGAGTGTTCCTCACTAACCGCCTCCGCTCTGCCTCCGTGAAGGTATCCAACTATCTGAACTGGATCGTGCGTAATCTGGCAGACATGGAGGTGCAGCTGGGCTGCGTGAAGAGAGTCAGCGGTCTGATCCACACGCAGCCGGAGAACTACGACGGACTCATGAGTGAGACACTGACACAATGCTGGGATATAAGAGGGAACAGTCCTAAAAACATGAGAATAAGAGGGGGAAATGAAAATAAATAATAACAATAAAAATATATATATATACAATTTTTTTTATAATAAAATATGAACATATGGATCAAATATTCATTTCAAATCATAAGATTTTTTTTGTAAAAAATGCAATGCATTTTTGCTGATATATATGCCAGTTCATATTCATTCAGAGAGAAAAACAAACAAACAAACAAACATAATAACAGCATTTTTTGGGAACATAAAAAAAAAATATATATATTTTATTATTATTATTATGTTGTTGCTGCTGTCATTGTTATTTACATTTTTGCTTCATATTCAATCAAAAAAAAAAATTTTTTGAAAACAAAATGGGGAACATTAAATTAAAAAAAATAACATGTGAATTAAATATTGATTTTAGATTAATTTTGTAATCAGTTGTATTCTTAAATTCAATTTCTTTAAATAGTAACAATTTCTATATTTTAAACTTTATCTGAAGCAATATAAATGTGTGATCTGTATTCCGGGTATATACATTAGTAGTTCATATTCATTCAGAAATAATAATAGATAAATAATAATAACATTTTAGGAAGTAATAATAATAATAACATG
>NW_015542379.1:843624-846586 GCF_001515605.1 Sinocyclocheilus anshuiensis
ACATGTTAGGAAATAATAATAATAATAATAATAATAATAATAATAATAATAATAATAATAATAATAATGGTATTATTATTATTATTATTATTATTATTATTAAACTGAATATGAATTTCAAATCATAATTAAATTAAAATATTTATATTTTTAAATACATAAATATTCTATGCATACAAATCAAATATTAATTTGTAAAATTTATAGCATTTCTAACAATTTGAATGCACATTATATATTATGCTTCACCGAACATGAATGCAATATTTTGTTCATTATTTTTGGAAGTTCTTTAGAAAGTGTCATCAGCAGATGTGATGTGATGTGATTGCAGCTCCTGCTCAGGTTCCTGCCGGATGGCCAAAGTACGGAGAGATCCAGATCAAGAACCTGAGCGTTCGCTACGACAGCAGCCTGAAGCCCGTCCTGAGACACATCAACTCTCACATCAGACCGGGAAAGAAGGTCAGTCTGACGCTCTACACAAACACACTCAGAGCAAATTACACGTGAAGACTGAGTGTTTTATGGCTAGGTGGGAATCTGTGGACGGACGGGAAGTGGGAAATCCTCCTTTTCTCTGGCTCTCTTCAGAATGCTGGACACGATCGAGGGTAACAGGAGCTCCGTAGTGATCAAACTCGTCATGTTCTGACCTCTTCTGGGTCTTTGTGATTCCATGGATGTGTTTTGTTCTCACACAGGGCAAATAGTCATTGATGGGATTGATATCGCCAAGCTTCCTCTGCAGACTCTACGATCAAAGTTTTCCATCATCCTGCAGGATCCCATTTTATTCAGTGGAACGATTCGATGAGGCTTTACACGTTTCTCCAGCCTTTTATACTGTATTTTCAATCAGGTTGCCTGTACAAAGACACACAAATCATCCAGTGCAGTCTGCTCTAGTCTTTCACCTGTGTTTCTCAGCTTTAATCTGGATCCGGAGAGAAAGGCCACTGATCAGATGCTTTGGGAGGCTCTTGAGATTGCTCAGCTCATGCCAGTTGTTAAAGCTCTACCTGGAGGACTAGGTGAGATCAATGAGTTCAGTTTTTTTTTAAGGTAAGGACTGGACGAGCAGAACAAAAATAAGCAGTAAACACTACCAGTCAAACATTTGGAATAATTAAGTAAATTAAAAAAAAAAAGTATCTTCTGCTCACACAGGCTGCATTTATTTGTTAAAAAATACATAATTTAAAAAATAAATTAAAAACAGTAAAATTGTGAAATACAATTTAAAACAGCTGTAATTGATTTCTCTGATCAAAGCTGAATTTTCAGCATCATTACTCCAGTCTTCAGTGTCACATGATCTTCAGAAATCATAATAATATGCTGATTTGCTGCTCAAGAAACATTTCTGATTATTATCAATGTTGAAAACAGTTGTGCTGCACAATATTTTTTTGCAAAAAATGATTCAGCAAACACATTTGTTGTTTAGACATTTTCTAGTGGTTTCAACTTTTTATTCATCAAATAAGCCTGAACAAAGTATCATGATTTCTGCAAAAAAAAAAAAAAAAGATAAAAAAAAAATTTTTTTTTCGGGAAACAAAAATTTTAAATTGCAAAAATATATCACAGTTTTACTGTATTTTTGATTACATAAATGCAGCCTTGGTGATTTTTTTTTTTTTTTTTCAAAAACAAAAAAATCTTAATTATTCCAATTGCTGGACTGGTCATGTAAATATCTCATAAATCCATTAATTTGATTTAATAAGCGATTCACAAAAATGCTCCGCTCCACAGATGCGATGGTGACGGAGGGAGGAGAGAACTTCAGTCAGGGCCAGCGGCAGCTCTTCTGTCTCGCTCGAGCCTTCGTGAGGAAGAGCAGCATCCTCATCATGGATGAAGCTACAGCGTCTATCGACATGGCCACAGTGAGAACAAGACTGAGCTTATTCAGCGGCTTGTTTCTCTGCTGCATGTAAAGTTTGGTTAATCACCGTCTTTGTTCCTGTAGGAGAGTATTCTGCAGAAAGTAGTCATGACGGCGTTTGCAGACCGAACAGTGGTTACGATAGCAGTGAGTCCCTGCACCTCTTTAAACTATACTATACAAAGCTACAAAGCAGGGGTCTTCCGCTCTGGCCCTCGAGGTCCACTTTCCTGAAGAGTTCAGCTCCAAACTGCGAGTAACTTCCTAGTGACCCTGATCAGCTGGTTCAGGTGTGTTTGATTAGGGTTGCAGCTGAACTCTGCAGGAATGTGGACCTCGAGGGCCCGAGTTGAGAAGCGCTGCTATACAGCATTTACTAAACCTAAAGACTGTCATCTACTCATGCCAATCCACAAAAACCTTAGCAACATTCACATTAATATGCTGGATTATATGGAAGCTTATTTCTGACACTGTATTAAAAAAAATAATAATAATAATAATTGCAAATTTTATTTCTCACAATTTATATCCAATGATGACTTTTTTCTTGTAATTATGAGGGGAAAAAAGTCGGAAGTCAAAAGGTAATTGGGAGTTTTTATCTCATAATTCTGACTTTTTTTCACAATTCTGAGGTTATATCTTACAATTCTCACTTTTTCTTTATAATGGTAAGTTTATATCTCATAATTCTGACTTTTCCCCACAAATTCTGAGGTTATATCTCACAATTCTCACTTTTTCTTTACAATGGTAAGTTTATATCTCACAATTCTGACTTTTTCACACAAATTCTGAGTATATATCTCATAATTCAGACTTTTTCCTCACAATGCCGAGTTTCACATAATTCTGACTTTCCTCAATGCAGAGTTTATATCATAATTCTGAGTTTATATAATAATTCTGACTTTCCTCAATTCTGAGTTTATATCATAATTCTGAGTTTATATCATAATTCTGAGTTTATATCATAATTCTGAGTTTATATCATAATTCTGAGTTTATATAATAATTCTGACTTTCCTCAATTCTGAGTTTATATCATAATTCTGAGTTTATATC
>NW_015542379.1:848371-865049 GCF_001515605.1 Sinocyclocheilus anshuiensis
ATATCATAATTCTGACTTTCCTCAATGCAGAGTTTATATCATAATTCTGAGCTTATATCATAATTCTGACTTTCTTCAATTCTGAGTTCATATCATAATTCTGACTTTCCTCAATGCTGAGTTTATATCATAATTCTGACTTTCTTCAATGCAGAGTTTATATCATAATTCTGAGTTTATATAATAATTATTCTTCCTCATAAATTGAGTTCAGACATAAATTCAGACATTTTTCCTTGAAATTCAGTTCATATCTCATAATTGGCTTTTCTCACAATTCTGAGAACAAAAGTCTAAAGGTTAGTGTTTTTTTCTTTTCTTTTTCCAATTCTGACTTTATTCACAACTCTGAGTTTATTTCTCACAACTCTGCTTTGTTTCCCAGAATTGTGAGATAAAAAGCCACAATGACCTTGGTTTTATTCTGCGGCAGAATCAAGCTTCTATAGTGTTAAAGGGTGAGGCTCACTGTGATGGCTGATGTGTTTTGTGTCGACAGCATCGCGTTCACACCATCCTGGGCTCAGACGTTGTGATCGTGATGAAACACGGCGCTATCTTAGAATACAATGAACCGGACGTCCTGCTGGAGCAGAAGGACAGCGTTTTCTCTGCATTTGTGCGAGCGGACAAATAAAGACGGATGGATGGAGGCAGAATCATGCAAAATTCAGATGTGTATGGCTGTATATGCTTTGTGTAATATTTGTACAATTCATAAATTAAACTAAACTAATAAAACTAATAAAATGCTGAATTCCACAATAGCCTATTAGAGATCTTTAGTGAGGCTCTGTTGTAAAAAACATCAGAATTTGTGCTGCAAGTGAATTTTTTTATTTTTTATTATTTTTTTAAAGGTTCACAGTTCTTTACATACCGATACCACAGTGGTGTTTGACTCTGTACTGCCATCTATCATCACGATTTAGCATGATCGACTCGGAGTTTCATGCAAATTGCACTGATACTAGTGCATTTTAGAAAGTGGTTTACACAATAATTAATAATTCTCTTTAATAATTCCCTTACCTGTCCAACAACAACACCATGGGTGTCACTTCTCAGGATTTTCTCCATCATCGAATCTTTGCCATAGCAATCTTTATGCTGGTTTTGTGTATTTTGTGTTTCCCATAGGGATTTAAAAAAAAAAAAGTCTTGGTTTTAGAGTTGTAAAACATGAACTGAACCAGCCAGCTACGAGGAGAATCACAACATTACAAACACTGAGATGAAGCAAGAGAATATCAGACAAAAAGACAAGCAGGCTTTAATGAGAGAAAGAACTACAATCAAAGATGAAGCAGTTATATATTAAAAAAAAAAAAAAGATGGAGATATAAAACAATTGATTCAAAGATGTCGATTAGATGTGCATAGAAAATATTTCACATAGAATGCAAAATATGCACATTATGCACTCACATAAATAGTTTGAGCTCATAGCGAGAATGAATTGCATCATTCGCAGTGCTTCATGTGAGTGGGCGGAGCTCCTTTGGCATGATTTGCCCGTTTCTGTTCTCTGATTGGCGGAGATTTCTTTGCAGAATCACGGGTAATGCAGTTTTTCCCACCAGCAATTCTGCTGTTAAAAATATTACAATTATTTAAAAATAAGGCTTTAACAAAAGCACACCTTGTAGCACACAGTAGCTGTCTTTAAAGATTGATAAATTATTATTCAAAATAACTTCCACTATGGGATTTTTACTTCCGTAACCTGATTGGCTGACATGTGTATTGTGGGCGGGGTTATCATGACAACTAAAATCACTTACAGCACCTTCAGATAATCAAAACGCATTAAAAGTGCAATATTTGTGACTTGACACTTCTTGATTTCACAGATGAAAAAGAAAAAAAAAAAAAGACACCACACACAATCGTTTGTGACTTTTAAATATTTTATTAGGCTATAATTTGCAGAGCTTAAAATATTAAATCGCTTTTAACTTAAAGTATTATTAAAACACATAAAACAAAAGCCAGAGCCGAGGAGCCCTGAAAAACGTCAACTAAATCCGAAACGAAAAGGAAAACCGAGAAATAAATTAAATAAAAGGAAAAGTCTGATCTTCTCGTGGCGACACAAACTCTCTGAACAGTGATGAAGGGAGAACTAAAACATCCGTCGCTCTTTTTCTCGCCCTCTCAGTCGCTCGAAGACAATAATCTTTGCAATCGACACGTAGAGACTAAGTGTACATTCTTTTCCATTCACAAATAGTCTTTTCAGAATGAGGCTAGACATGATTACAAGCCGTCCTCCGAACTCGGGACGTTCAGAATCAACAGCAGACAACGCGAATGTCCTTGTCATTCTCGAGGGAGAACGCGTGAAACCCAGGCCCTGGAGCCAAAATGGCCGCCTGATTCACCTCGGCTCTCCTCTACAGTGGTTAACGTGCTAATATGCAACACAAGTCTGTCCCATATAAGTAGAGGGAGGATGGGATTGTTTATTTGAAATACAAATCTTTTGTAATATTATAAACGTCTTTACTGTCACTTTTGATCAAATGAATGCATACTTGCTGACCCCAATAAATATTATTATTTGTATAATTTCAAGTTATAAGACTAATTCTATTCTAAGATTATTTACTAAGAATAACAAGAATATCCCAAGACCACAGGAACCCTACATATGTTCATTCAATTTAATTCACATTTATTTGCATTGCACTTTTCATAATACATATCATTTCAAAGTGGCTTTACAGAAAATGCACGTTTCTCTGTTTTAATTAAGATTCATAAAATATAAAACTGGTTCCATTTTTCATAATGAAAAATACTTTTAAAACATTCTGCTAATGTCATTAAGTATCAACTTTTACGGAAAAATCTTAAAGCTGTTAATATTATTTAATGGACCTATAAATCTATATTTTGTAGGGCTGGACGATTAATCGAAAAGTAATCGAAACCGAAATTCAGAACCTCGAACCGACACAAGTTTCTAAAGTCAATTATTACATTTTTTTAATCCTGTTAACACTCTTCCCTTAAAAACATACCACCGTGTGAGTATTCGGCGACTATTGCAAGTTATTTATTATTTATTTATTTTTTTTAGGAAACTTGCTTTTTACATTAAAACTGAAAAGTAACATCATAAAATGTTTCCATTGCAAGCAATGTGTTCTTTTTGATTTCGGATGTTCAAAATATTCAATATATAACCATAAATAACCATAAATAGTTTGTGTTTCCTTCAATTATTTTAAAATCACAAAGATAAGATACGCACTCTTTCATTAGAAAAAAAAAATCCACCTCGTCAATAAAAAATAATAATAAAATAATTGTTAAATAATCGTAATCGAGGTAATATGTTCAATTAATCGAGATTTTGATATTAGGTCATATCGCTCAGCCCTAATATTTTGTATTGACTATGTTAACAGAAATTAATAAATACTGGAACAAATTGATTGTTAATTTATATGAACTAATTAGTTAAGTAGTTAACTAATGGGACCTTATGGTGAAGTGTTACTGTTTAAATGTACAGAATGTTGCTAATAATTTATTTCCACATCCATTGTGAGAGTCTTTATTAGTTTTCTACTAAAATTGGTCATTTGCTTTCAAATAAGCACACAACAGAAGTGACATCTATTATTATTTAAGACTATATTTACATGTGCAATATAGAGATGCACATGCATCAGCAGGTGGCGCTAGAGACTCACTCACCGTATTTGGTGGGAAAGATGTCCTCATCGGTCACCAGCTTCTGAACTGAACTCATGACGAAATCCACATACTGCGGTGCTGTGCATTTCGTCTTCTTCCCTTTCTCATCATACCAGAAGTACGTCCTGAGAGACAGATATTTGATTGAGACAATGTCAGAATCCAGGTGATTTTTGCTTAGAAACACACAGACTTCTGCATCATAACTGTTCCCCTAACACAAATATCCAATCCAAAAAACAATAGAAACCATCACAGAATTTGTAATGGTTTTACTGGTTATAACAGGACTTGTATTGGTTTTAATGGAAACTGTAATGGTGGCTGTGGGTCTCTGCTGGTAATTGTTCACCTTCTGTTGGTGGCTTGTTAAAACCAATACATCCTAATGGAATAATGTCCCAAAACACACTACAGGAAACCATTTGTGACCTGTGCTGGCAAAACGAGTCACAGTGAGCACATTTTCAAAAATGAGTTATTTTTATTTTCACTCTCTCCCTTAAAAATGATCTATGATCCGTTGGAATCGGACGCTGTTTGAATTCGACAAAGTCAGTTTTCTGAGAAAAATCAAGTTGAAGTTTTCTGAAGGTTCCAAAGCAACACTGCATTGTTTCAATGTTCCACTTCCTTCCTTAACATTAATTACTATATTAATAATCGCAATACAGCCGTTTTTAATTTGTATCTTTGTTATTAAAAATAAGAACGGATGCACAAAAACAAGAACAACAGTAGAACAAATATATAAAAAAGGAAATTGGCCTAATGCATTACTTTTTTCATTTTACATCTAAACAAAAGCATTCAAGTAAGAACAACAAATAATCAAAGGTAAAAATCACTTCAGTGTGTTCATCACAAATACATTATCACTACAAAAGCAGTTTAATCAAAAGCAGTGATTTTTTTCTTTTATTTTTTGACTAACATTAATGAGACAGACGGCCTATATTAAAACATACTGTACTGCACGGATCTCATATAATGTTGCACATCCGATGTTTTTCCCCAAACATTCTCTTGAGACATAACGGATTATGTTTATAATAAATAAAAAGAAAACAGAAAAGAATAGAGCAAGCTAGTGTTAGAGGCCTTTTTTTGCTTTTGTTAATTGCATAATAAATACAAAGAAAACAAATAGATAGATACAAAAAGATTAGAGAAGCTAGTGTGTTTTTTTTTAATTTTTTTTTTTTAAAGTAAACAGTTTTTAGTTAGTAAATGAATAGAGTGCAAGTCTAAAAGTTTTTTTTTTTTTATATTATATTACGGCTGCACGATTATGACAAAAATCATAACTGTCGATTATTCCCTTGAAATTGCAATTGCGATTATTAATTACGATTATCACAATTTACATTGAATGATGTTTATACCATTGTTTGATGCAACTGCATGCCGTATTTTGATATGAAAATAAACAAGCTGAAAACACTCTAACTGAAAAACCTTCAGTGCTTTTCTATAGTATTAAGCCTCAAATATCAACTATACATCGGATTGGTTTCTTCTTTAAATTATAAAAAAAGTAAAAATATGAATGGTATTATAGTGTTATACTAAAACTAAATCAATGGAAAAACCCTTAAGATAACATGTAGAGAGAAAAAACATATATCAAGCGTGCAGAATAACATAAGTGGACTTTGAACGATTAATTGCCACTTTGCACGATTACGTAATTGTGGCATCCGTAATTGTAATCGCGATTAGAAATTAGATTAATTGTGCAGCCCTAATCTATACAGTATATAATATTAAACTATTTTATATTGAATTAAAAATGAGACGCGTGTTCTTGTACGGTCACATCTCTCCCCGAGGTCGAGCTGGAGTGCAGGTTGTGACCTCGGCCCCTGGGTCGCGACCCCTGGGAGTCTAGTTTCCGCTCGGCTTAATAATGGATAACTCACGTGTTGCAGGCGGTCATGGCCGGACACGTGTCTCCCGTGCAGAACTCAGAGATCGTGCTGTACTGCAGGTTGATGAGATTGAAGAACGTGGTGGCTAGAGAATCACACAGAGATGCAACGATTAAGGAACGATAAAACACAGCATTCCTATAAAAGTCATTCTATAAAAACTAAGCCCTAAATACGCATTAGCAATGATCAGGTGACCTTAACTTATACTATGTGTAATATCCATTTTTCTAAACATCGGCACAAATCTTTACACCTTTTTCATTTGTTTTACATTTTTTAAAATTGATGCAAATATGCACATTTAATAAGATTACATATAACAGTATTTTAATTATCATTTATGAACATTAGCTATTATTGTGTCTATATATATATTATGTAAGCTACCTATAATTTATCATGTAAAAGTACTGTGGTAATATATCAACAACTGTTTTCAACATCAGAAATGTTTCTTGAGCAGCAAATCAGCATATTAGAATGATTTCTGAAGATCATGTGACACTGAAGACTGGAGTAATGATGCTGAAAATTCAGCGCTGCATCACAGAAATACATTACAGTTTAACAGATATTCACATAGAACACAGCTGTTTGAAATTGTAATAATATAACAGTGTTTTTGATGAAATAAATACAGCTTTGGTGAAATATATTACATATATATCTTAAATATATTCTATGTAAATGAAACAATCTACTCAACAAGAACTGATCCAGAGAAATGATTAACCATTAAAAGGCTGTGATTTTGGTTTAATAAGTGCTTGTGGAATTTGAAAGTGTATTAAAGTTTCCTAAATTAAGCCATACTTTGTGTTTTTTTTCCCACATGTTTTCTTTCAAGATAAAATGGAGGGGAATGCAAACAATGGTGTGATTCGTGGCTCTGGAGCTGATTTATCATGCGGTTATATAACACAGAGGTGAAATCATGTTTTCAAAACACGACTAGTAACTAGACACAACACAACCGCAGACGGTCAGCCGCGGTTGTGGTCAAGGGTCGGCCGTTGCCAGATTAAAAACAACCAACATACCGCAACGTGGGAAAATTATACCTAAAATTGGGGACCTTTTTTTTTTTTTTTTGCATTTCTATGATTGCTATGGCCCAAAAACTTTTTTAAAAAAGCAACTAAATAATTAAACAGCATTTCAGGACATGATCCTTGGCTTCAGATGTGATCTTCTACCAAAAGAGCATCAACAACTGCATTGCGAATTTAATTTCTATTGCAGGGTTAATTCTATATGAGGTGATGCGAGTCACTCACTGCTGCAAGCGAGCCATTCGTTCAGGTCGATCTCTCTCGGTAAAACCACCAGCTCCTTGAGGTCGAAGTCGACGACTCTTACTTTGGTGTGTTCTGCATCCAGGTAATGCTTCTTCTCCTCGGGGGGCGGCTTCTTTCCATTGGGCTTCAGATTCCAAAAGTTAAGTACTTGTAATTAGAATATATTGCATTTAAAAATGCTCATAATCAGATTACAGTTACTTTTTATGGATTACATGATTACATATTATCGACACAGTAACAGTAAATTATTCATACTTTACTGATTCAAACTAATTCTTCTTTTTTTTTTTTTTCTCCACCCCAGAATGGAAAACCCTGATGTAATGTGATGTTTAATGCACATAATGTTGTTGATAAAGAATGAAAGGTATTTTCTCTGTATTTTTTATGTTTGTATTTTATTTCAATACAGGGTAAACGAGATGGGTCAAAAGAAATCTAAACGCAATTGGAATACATTACCTACATTAACTGAAACTAACTAACTACAATTTTGTGTACATTAACGGACTACAATTTGCAAGTAATCTACCCAGCACTGTATGTGTGTATATATATATATATATATATATGTGCATTAAATAAAATAAAAATAATCAAATATTATATAAATTAAAAACATTTCTTTATAAAATCTCAACACTGAAATGTCCAAAAATAAATACATTCTTTAAAAAATCATTGCATATGTATGTGTGAAGATGGTCCATTATTTCTGAGGGGGCCTAGTACAAGTTTCTGTGTTATGTAAGCACATACGGACACCTCGTGCATCGCAGCAAACTACGCAACGATCTGTGCACATACATTTTTCCACTGCAGGTTTGCCCAGTTAACCTTGCCCTGTGATTAGCACAGCAAACCAGACATCCAGGCTTTTCCTTCCACTTCTATTTTTAGCAGAGGCGGGTTGTATTACCATCAGACCCAGCGGCCCGTTCCCAGTCCTCCCACCACACCCGCGCTAATACAGTAATAACACTCCACTCCAACACACAAGAGCTGCTTTCATGGAAAACAAGAGCTTTAAAAGCCAACAATTACCTCACAGCACCTTCAAAACGCGAACGACTTCTGACAGGAGATGCTTCGCAAATCAAGCTTTCATACAAAACCACTTTGACAAACTTTTACTGTGTCAGAGATGACTGAGTAGGTCGGGGTAAATGTGCTAACAGAGCACGATTTTGTTCATGCCAGTTACTTTTAATCTGAGGCGAGTAGACAGATTTATTTATTTCAACAATAAATTGGAGTGGAAATATAATTCTGTTACGAAACGTAAAACTAAACTAAACTAAACGTAAACTAAACTAAAACTAAACCTAAACTGAACTAAAAAAATGAAACTAAACTAAAAAAAAAAAAACTGAACTAAACTAAACTAAACTAAACTAAACTAAACGTAAACTAAACTAAAACTAAACCTAAACTGAACTAAAAAAATGAAACTAAACTAAAAAAAAAAAAACTGAACTAAACTAAACTAAACTAAACTAAACTAAACGTAAACTAAACTAAAACTAAACCTAAACTGAACTACAAAAAAAATAAACTAAACTTAAAACTAAACTAAACCTAAACTAAAAAAAAATAAAATAAAATAAAATAAACTAAACTAAAAAAAACTAATAAAACTTAACAAAACTAAACTAAACTTAAAACTAAACATAAACTCAAATTAAACTAAACTTAAACTAAACGTAAACTAAAACTAAATCTAAACTGAACTAAAAAAATAAACAAAACTAAAATAAAACGTAACAAAACTAAACTAAACTTAAACTAAACTAAAACTAAACCTAAACTGAACTAAAAAAATAAACAAAACTAAAATAAAACTTAACAAAACTAAACTAAACTTAAACTAAACTAAAACTAAACCTAAACTGAACTAAAAAAATAAACAAAACTAAAATAAAACTTAACAAAACTAAACTAAACTTAAACTAAACTAAAACTAAACCTAAACTGAACTAAAAAAATAAACAAAACTAAAATAAAACTTAACAAAACTAAACTAAACTTAAACTAAACTAAAACTAAACCTAAACTGAACTAAAAAAAAAACTAAACCAAACTAAAAAAACAAAACAAATAAAACTTAACAAAACTAAACTAAACTTAAAACTAAACATAAACTAAAATTAAACTAAACGTAAACTAAAACTAAATCTAAACCTAAACTGAACTAAAAAAAATAAAAACTAAAATAAACTAAAAGAAAACTAAACTAAACTAAAACTAAAACTAAACTAAACTAAACTAAACTAAACTATCAGCACACTGAAAATTATAGCTACAAAAACATTTTTGGGTCTTTTGGATGTGCATACCTTTTTGCAATTCTTCGTTATTAAAATGTTTACATAATTTTTTTTTTAATTTTTAAATTTGATTAATTACTTGGTTATTAAATAAAATATACTTTTAGTTTGATAAAAATGTTGCAACAATACCAATACTATTATACAAATATCTATCAAATAAGTTTTGGCTTTCGGCCAAGTGCATTCATAATTTTTATTTCAGTGCATCACTAATAATAATAATAATAATAATAATAATAGTTGGTTACACTTTATTTCGATAGTCCACTTTAGACATTCTACTAACTATAAGTAACTACATGTCAACTAATTCTCATTAATTTGCATCTACATGTCTACTAACTCTCAGAGTAGACTGTTAGGGTAGGTTTAGGGTTAGTAGAATAAGTTGACAAAGAAAGTGTTAGCAGATATTAAGCAGACAGTCTACTAATACTCTACTAACTGCTAGTTGACATGTAGTTGCAAAGTTACTTACTGTTAACAGAATGTCTAAAGTGGACTATCGAATAAAGTGTTACCTAATAGTTTTTCTGTTAATACTGATTATTTTAAATACTTACAAATACTTTTACCACCCAAAAAAAAAAAAAAAATTATAATAATACTAGGTTACTAGGTTAATGTTAAGTGATCGCTGATGGTATTATGTTTAAGAATTACTGGTCATATGTGTTATATGGAAACATTTGCTTCATACATACACACATCAGCAAGATAATACAATATATGAGCAGAACAAAAACAATTGACCTATTAATTGGAAATTGGCTTTATCTTTAACTTTGACATCAGCATCTGCAGAAAGCAATATCGCTGACCTCTAACGGGGAGATTCTCATATCAGCCGTGTTTCTTATTTCAAACGTGAGGCCAAGCAGCTGGAAACAGTAAAGAGCTCTCATATCTTAGTGTTTTTCTCCTACAGCACGGCAGTCCAATAATAGCAGCGCGATATAAAGCCGCGTCTGTGTCCGTCTGAAAGGACAGACCGGCCTGCTCTTTAGACAGCTGCTCCCATGTTGTTTGACTCTGGGGCCCGGGGCCAGTTCAGGCTCTCCACACAGAGAGCGGCCTTGTTGCTTTAATGAAGAGGCCCGACCTAAAGCCTCAGCTAAACACACAGAGACTCACGTCCACACGCTGACCACTAACACACTCGGAGTCTGCAGTGACAGCAGAGATGGTCTGGGGCCGTTTTGTGGAGGATTTCATTACCTGAAGCGCGATAAAACAACATTTATATCTAAAGAAAAATAACTGTTGGGTATCATTTGTGACCATGGACCACAAAACCAGTCATAAGGATCAATTTTATTTGAAAATCTGGAATCTGAGGGTGCAAATAAAAAAAATCTAAATATTGAGAAAATCGCCTTTAAAGCTGTCCAAATGAAGTTCTTAGCAATGCATATTACAAATCAAAAATGAAGTTTATATATATATTTACTGTAGGGAATTTACAAAATATCTTCATGGAACATGATCTTTACTTAATATCTTAATGATTTTTGGCATAAAAGAAAAACTGATAATTTTCACCCATACAATGTATTGTTGGCTATTGCTACAAATATACCTGTGCTGCTTATGACTGCTTTTGTGCTCCAGGGTCACATTTATGAATTGATTTTCCAGTCTGCAGCATCCACAAATTCCCTCCGTCTCCATGCAAAGTCAGTCTTCTTGGATTCTTTTGTTCCCTTTTCAGCCCACTTAAGACGAACAGTTCCTGATTCCTGGAAAAGCATGGCACTAAAGCCAGGACGTGCCCTCTGGAAACAGCTTTTAGGGGAAAGTCATTGTGAGGGTGTTTAATGGTGCGTTTCATCTTGAACGGCACATAATGCATGTCAAGAGTTTGAGGACGATCAGCAGGAGAAGCCTCGAGTCCAGAGTGAAGCGTGGCAGAAGGGTTTCACAAACTTTGTTTTTTAAGTCAAACTTGCCAAACAAAATTTGAACAAAGATTTTTTTTTTTTTAGAATTTATATTTCAATAATTTACAACAGATTCATGCTCACGGTTCTCTGATATAAAATGTTTATTATTTTCTGTTTTATTTTAAAATTGTTTATGCATATGACTGCATATTGATACTTTTTGTATTATTTCTATTTCAATGGTTAAAATGAAGATAAATATATTTATGCTGTCAAATATTTCATGCTACACTAGAAGTTACCAAACTTTATCTCTTAAATTCGCCACTTTCAAACGCTCAAACCCTTGAGCTTCTAACATTTCAAATCCTTAAGCGTTTATTTTGTGGAATAACTGGTAAAATTCTGTAAACTTCCACAGAAAATTATGCAAATGTGTAAATAAAGTCAACCAAGCACATGTTGTGTTTCCAAAATGCACATTAAACTCATCGCATTAGGCGTGCAACTGTATTAAACTTTCATGCTATAAGCTATATTGCAACTTTACTTTGCTAAATTGTGCATTTGATTTTACAAATTATAAACAACTTGTGAAGCCCCATTTGGGAAACTCAGCATTATCTGACAGTGATTCAAGGGCACTTTTGGTTTGTTTATGGTTCTCCAGATTTGATATTGCGTTCATTTCTTAAAGCTGTTTTTTTAATGATAAATTGCTCTTGTTCACTGTACAAGCACATCTGTTCGCCATTCATGCAATGTTCTAAGAGATACAGAAACAAAGGACGACTCAAACGCTTGAACAACTGGAAGCCCATGAGAGAAGCTGCAGCCGTTCAGAGCAACTGCTGTTCAATGGTTAAAGAAAGCAGCTTCATTCTCGAATCACAAATTCACTTCAAATTCTGTTTGAAATTTAAATCCCACTGTAGCCAGTTTCACACTTAAAATGACAACTCATTGATTTTGGTTTTCAACTTTACTAGAAGGGCTCAGGCACAAAATGATACAATGATGCAATTGTTTACACTCCATTAAAAAGTAACAAAGTAACACATATTTTAGGTAAATTGATGGGCATAGAAGAAGAAACTTTCTCACTGCTATTATTTGATTTTTTTCTTCTCTGAATTGTACATTAAACAGTTTTATATGCTGCACTACAAAGTGAGACTGCACTTGATCTGCTCTTGTTTTTTTACACAAAAAACAACTCGTACCTTCACTCACACACTCTCTCTCACACACACACACACACACACACACACACACACACACTCACACTCACACAACAATAAGTGTACACAGTAGGGGTGTGCGATATATATCGTCTGCAATAATATCGTAATTGTTGTTTTAACGATGTGCGATTTAAAATTATACAGTTTATTGCAAAAACCGAACAAAACACCCCTATTGAGTACACGCATCCATGAAGTCTAGTAGGTTAGACTCGCGAGCGTTCTTTCACTGCATGATTCAGTCTATTAAAATACACTTGGAATGATCACAAAATTCAAGATATGTAGGCAGAAAATTTATTTATTTATATAACTTCATACAGTTAATATCACACGAAGAGTGATTTTTTTTTCTCCAAAAATCAGCATGATTACGAATCTGATATTGATTTTATACAACAGTTTAATAAACAAGAAGTATTTATTTATATAACTTCATACAGTTAATATCACACGAAGAGTGATTTTTTTTCTCCAAAAATCAGCATGATTACGAATCTGATATTGATTTTATACAACAGTTTAATAAACAAGAAGTTAATATTAAGAGACGTAAACCATATTGCCTGTTTTTTGCTCTATTTCACCAACAAAAATAACTCCAAACACAGCCACAGCACTGTTCTGCGTCTCTGAGCAACATGACGACGACGGCGTTTGGTTCCTTAATAAATCAACCGTTAAAACGATTGGCTCACTTATTAACAGTGACTTGCTGCCACCTACTGGCGGTTTTAATAACGGCGTTTGGTTCCTTAATAAATCAACCGTTAAAACGATTCGGTTCAATCGCAATGGCTCACTTATTAACAGTGACTTGCTGCCACCTACTGGTGGTTTTAATTTCACAAAGTATCTTTTCATTTTTTAGATAATTTAAAATATCAAAACATTATTTATGCATTTGTAGCTGCAAGTTAAATGCATTCATGTCGTGCTTTAAACCGTGTGTAAGCCACCTACTGGCGGTTTTAATTTCACAAAGTATCTTTTCAATTTTTAGATAATTTAAAATATCAAAACATTATTTATGCATTTGTAGCTGCAAGTTAAATGCATTCATGTCGTGCTTTAAACCGTGTGTAAATCAATTTTGTTTGTACTGAATTAATTTGCCTTGTAACAGTCCAAGGGCCAATTATACTAAAAAGGGCAAATTAGAGCGAGAGCGCAATTCCAAAACAGCACCGATGGGCGAGGACATTTTTTGCGTGTGATTTACTAACAACGCGCACATTAAAAAACACAGACGCAACATCTAATTTACATATCGACCAATGCAATATACCACATGCAGTGGAAACTAGCATAGTCGCAAATAAAGAATTAAGAAATAAAGAAGCCACAGTACACTGAAAAGAACCGGAGGCCAAAAATGAAGGTTTGCTAGAAGTTTTGATAGACCTGGTATTCCAAGTCGTCTTTTATTTCGTTTTTTTCATTTTCAAATTAAAAATAACATGGCCTGGCAAATGATATGTTTGGATAATGTATTCTTCTGGCATTCAAAATAAATTAATACGTGTGGCTCAAAAAGAACGAATCAGCACTAATTCTTCACTGCGTGCCTTTAGTAAAAAATTAAAGTACAATTTTAACACCAAAAGACGGTTTGCGCTGCTGCAAGCTGTTAGTAAAACTGGCCCCAAATGTCTTATTATTCTAATTGACTGAATAAATTGGCTTGACTAAAAAAAAAAAAAATAAAAATAAAAAAAAAAGAACACACTTTTAGAAAAAAATGGCTTTATACAGGTAAAAATGCCCATAAAAAGGTAAGAATCAATTTTAACTGATTGGAAAATATTATTTCTGTCACTGTCGTGAACCACCACACAGAATATGAAGAATATCAAAAACTTTAGGAGTCGAGATATCAGCACAATATCACACTCAGCAAAACAGTCTAATTATCCCAGAAAATATGGAGATATATATTTTTTGTCAATATCGCACACCCCTAGTACACAGTCCAATGTGATTATGCATTCAAAGGCTGACTGTGCCACAGGCTTTAGGCCAAGTACAAAACATGCACGCAGTGACAACAGTCAATTATTGCAGATGACTGCTCAGTGTGGTCTGATTGCTGACCTGCCTGCGTTTGACTCCATTTATGGTTAATAAAACAGGCTCTGGCACATTTCTCGTATGCCTGTGGCTTTCAGGAAAGTCAAATGATGCAAAAGACGTTTCGGCTTAATCGCTGTTCCCAACTTCCTTCCCGGGATCACAATCGAACAATGAACTACAGACTCGCGAAAAGAAATGCAGATGCAGAGATCTAGATTGCAGACAGACATGACGTCTGAGAAGGCATCTCTGATGCTCTTTGTGGGAACAAGACGAGCTCAGCTGTTATGAATGGCCGTGCGAGATACGATCAGAGACTGGTGTCGCTCTCAGACAGAGAAATGTGAAAAGTTTGTGCAATTAGGAGCGTTTGACTGGGCGGAATCGAGCCTATTTTTATTCTCAGGGCATGTTCTCTGGCAAATACTCAGAAGCTACATGCCTAGTCCATTATGGGCGAGACGCAATGAAAAACATTCCAATGACTCGCTGACGCATTTCCTACTTTCAGAGTCAAGACGGAGATAAAATGCATTCCGTGCTTTATTAATGCATCATGCAAAATCCAAAAAAGCATGGTATTTGACTCTAAAGTAGTAGCATTTAATGCATAAAACAGCAAAAGGCATAGTATGACATCTTGATCCACTAATAAATGCTGTTTTTTTTGCAACTTGGTGCATTTATATAAACCAGCAGAATCTCAACTATTTAAACTATTCAAAAACATGAGAATCCTACGTACGAACTGACCTTCAGGTTCAGAAAAATGACAAACACGTCAGGAATAAACCTCACTGAGGGGGTAGAAAAACATGCCTTAAATCCCAAATTAGTAAACAAATATTGTAATGGGCGTGAAAGAAGAAAGCAGTGTGGTTTAATTTGCTAACTGGGTTAATCCTTTCGCTCCATCTCAAGACTTAAAAGGCAAAGTCACTTAGCAAACCTCTTCAAACTAGGGAGTCTCCACATATTTCCTCAGACGTTGATCCCACCTAAAACACATTAGCAAATCTGAGAGGTTAAGCTGAGCCACGGCCGATATGAACCGAGAAGCAGCTTTCTGACTCCAGACTGACTGACTCGAGCCTGAAAAGTGCTATTTAAAAGACTATAATAGAAACATCAAATTAGTCCCTTCTCTGAAAAGCCACAGTCTGAGGGAACGCAGGAACGCCAAGACTAGACTAAAATTAGATGGATGTCAGCTTGAGGCTGATGCTATAGTACACAGCTATAAAAGAGCAGTGGTTTATTTCACCTGCAAAGCTGTGCATTAAATCTCAAATCCAGACGTTTAAAGTTCATGCAAAGTGTGGCATTCTTGGTACGGCATAATGCTATAATGTTGCCTATCTGCAGTGCAAATAAATGCAAGTCTATAAACAAGTGTACATAAACTTTCTAACTGGTTGCAACTTATTTAAAGACAGATAACTAGACTCTCCTCACAAATACACTGCTAACATCACACTCATTCAAGACATTCACACTTGCATTTATCAAGCATGCAATAATCCCTAGAGTTGATAATTACCAACACTTTCATATATAATGCTTCTCAAAGAAATATGATGTAAAATGAAAACACAAGCATAACGGATAGTTATGGCTGGCCATGATAATCCCTGAAATCCCCAGCAAACACGCTGTACGCGATCCGTGCTCATTGCAGCTGCGCACACAGCATGAGAGTTTGTTAAATGATTAACTGATAGACAGAAAGAGCGCTCTTCTTTCAGTCGCTCACCTGAGGCCACCGAACGATCCCAGACACTGAGCCAGACTGTACCCATTCAATTATTCACTAAAACAGTGCACCTGAGCATTAATCAACAAGAAATTAGCTTCCATTGTAATCTGGAAAACACACAGCCTAAATTTAGTCATTAAACCGCACTCTGGATAAAAAGGGCCGACTAAATAACTAATAAAGCATTTGGATGTGTCTCAAAACCTACTGTGCTGCCTACCTAGACAGCATTACGGGGACTGCATCCAAATGCATAGTATCTTATATACAGCGGGGTCCAAAAGTCTGAAACTACATGCCAATAATAATAATAATAAATAATAATAAATAAAATCAAGCAGCTAATTGTAATGCTAAATGCTTTTTTTTTTTACTCTCTATATGGAAATTAGTCTTTTTGTCTCCACTGCTGGTACAACTAGGGGTGTGCGATATTGACAAAAAATTAT
>NW_015542379.1:865480-893866 GCF_001515605.1 Sinocyclocheilus anshuiensis
ATCTGAAGTGGCATTTAGATGTATTTACACACATGTATTTTGTTTAATGCAAGACATGAATGCATTTAACCTGCAATTGCAAATGCATAAATAATGTTTTGATATATTAAACATAAAACGTTGAATACTGATATTTGAAATGATTTAAAACATGAAAAAAAAGAAAAAAATGTAAAAAAAAAAAGAAAAAAAGAAAGAAAAAGGAAAGAAAAAGCCAAAATGTGAAATTAAAACCGCCAGCAGGTGGCAGCAAATCACTTTTAATAAGTGAGTCATTGCGATTGAACCGAATCATTTAAACGGTTGATTCATTCAGGAACGAAACACTGTCATGTTGCTCAGAGACACAAAACAGCACTGTGGCTGTATGATTTGATTTTTGTTGGCGAAATAGAGCAAAAACAAGCAATATGGTGTCTAAAACGTAAGTCTCTTAATTAACTTATTGTTTATTGATATATATATATGGTATTTATTCTAAGTCCATCTAGTGATGAGTTTAGTCCCGCTTTGTTGACCTGCATTCACTGTTTGTGTTGTTGATATATATTATATATGCTTTTTTTGGGCACTTTATAAAGCACTTTTGGCATAATTTATATATAAACGGTGTATATGGTGTCTAAAAATACCGGTGCACCTTTTGGTCCACTGACACAGCGATAACCGCACTGGCCCAGCCGCAATTGTCTAATAATAACTTATCTATATGAGCCCCGCGGGGAAAGATAGTATATCATTACAGCCTGAAGAAACCTGGCAAACATGCAAATTACACGCACAATAAAGGTGCGCTGCTAACAATGAAAAGTTAGTGTAAAGTTCCATTCCATCGCATTCCAACACAGTGCACTGCGAAGAACTTGAGAGAGAAATCATTGCAGTCCTTAGAGGAGCACAGGAGACAGATAATACCTCAGCACTTTGCCAACCGCCTGAAGGACCATTTTACAGCTTAATCCGTTTTTGGGGGATCTCTGCGCGAGCGCGCTGTCATCTCCGACCATGTTTCCAAACTCCTCTGAACGCGATCATAGATTCTGATCAAGTGAACCCAGAGTTTGCTCTGCTGTGCTTCTCCTGCAGCTGAACTTCTGGCCAATCGCAGAACGGATGGGAGGGGCCAAGGCACAATATTTGGAATGTAGGAAACCTCATGCATGTGACTCTCACACACACTGGAGGCAGAAAACCATGTGCTCCATCTGGGGACAGTAGAACTGGATTTCCCCCCAAAACACAGATATGATTCCTGTATTTCTACTGGAATAATATAATGCATCTATACATATGCTTTTCCACTATATTCATCACGTATCTGAAAATGTACAGCTTTCTCCTCACTGGAAACCTCATTGTCTACCATTCTAAGACTAAACTATTTTAAAGTTTCAAAAATAATTTGTATGCATTTTGCATGGCATTTTTATAATTGAAATAGATAAGTAAATACATACATATAAACATCTTACATTAGGCTATATACTGTATCAGTAACATGATGTTTTAAAAAAAAAAAAATAATAACATTGTGCCAAGTTCAATTAAAGGATGTATAAATAATCTTGAGGTGTGATTTTACAAACACACACAAATAATAATAATAATAATAAAAAAAATCAAATATTAAAAAAAATATATATATTTCAACTAGTTGCTAAGGCAACATTTCTCATTTTTATTTAGTTTATTTGCTAAAATATCTCAATGTAAATAAACTAAAGCTAATGATTAAAACTTAAAAACAAAACGTCATATTATTAAAACTACATATTTTTTAAATTACAATTAATTTTAATTGAATATTAACAACAAACTATAATAGTATATCAATTGCACTGATATGGTCATAAAATGAATGCATATTAGCATGAACAAAATGTGTTTTTTTGTTTGTTTGTTTTTTAATACTTCTATATTGATTACGGTGCATGGCACCGCTATAACCACTCGATATGCCAACTACCAATGAAGCTTATCCTTAACAGGTTGCTTCACCGCATGCTTTGACGAAGTCATGACGTACTGGATGCTGCTGCTGTGCAGCAATTCATGTTATGACAATGTAATTTAGAGTGGAACATCAGGCTGGAATTTTTCTGCAGAGCTCGAAGGCATGTTCAGACTCGACACTGGGAAGCCAGAAGGAAATAAACTAAAGCTAATGATTAAAACTTAAAAACAAAACATGTCATATTATTAAAACTACATATTTTTTAAATTACAATTAATTTTAATTGGATATTAACAACAAACTATAATAGTATATCAATTGCACTGATATGGTCATAAAATGAATGCATATTAGCATGAACAAAATGTGTTTTTTTGTTTGTTTGTTTTTTAATACTTCTATATTGATTACGGTGCATGGCACCGCTATAACCACTCGATATGCCAACTACCAATGAAGCTTATCCTTAACAGGTTGCTTCACCGCATGCTTTGACGAAGTCATGACGTACTGGATGCTGCTGCTGTGCAGCAATTCATGTTATGACAATGTAATTTAGAGTGGAACATCAGGCTGGAATTTTTCTGCAGAGCTCGAAGGCATGTTCAGACTCGACACTGGGAAGCCAGAAGGGCCAGTCTGGCCCCAGGACTAGTATTTTAGTCATTTAACAGCATGCCAAGACAGACGAACACATGCTAGAGACTCGCAGCCTCTCTGGCTCCATGCATGGGCTCTCTTTAGCTTTTCTGCTAATATATAAAATAAAAATAAGCATGCATACCCTCTATATTTATATATACAGTATATGCATAGAAGTCACCAGCATACATAGACGTCAGCTTATTTCTAGGCATCCATGAAGCATATAAATGAAGGTCAAAATGCTAAAAGTGTTCAGCGCGGTTAATATACTGGCTGCTTCTTTCAATCCAAACACTAGCGTCAGCCTTCAATTATTACTGCATAAGCCTTAAAAGGTCAGCCTGAAATAAATTCTGGAAAAAGAGACTGCTTTCTAAAATGAGGCACGGACGTCAGGTTGTAGGTGGGAGTGGTGAAATAACGAGGCCTGTGTGAGCGCTGAGTCTTCACAGGCTGCGTTTGTCCAGGAGGGCAAAAAACCAAGGGCAGGGAGGCAGACAGAGGAGGCTTTCACTGCCTCTACAGGTGAGAGAAAAGCTTGCGAAAGCAGTGACGCAAACGTGTAGATGCCGCGGCACAGTGAATGTTTTCTTAAAAAAATATATATTGGATATATATCAACAAAGAATCTTTACTTCTAAAGGTGTGGTCACATCAGCAATGTTTAGGTGAAACTTTGTGGGCAAAAAAGGGGCTTTTTTAATAGCTTGGTGATGCATGAAGCACAGATCACACAGAAGTCACTTTCAAACCAAGCAGCTTTCTGTTGGTCAGCGCAACAAATTCGCTTGACCAACTTGAAGCCGTTGCAAAACTGTGTGGAGATCTTTCATACTCTTGCTATACTTGCACGCAAATTCCTACTAAAATGACTGATTCACCAACAAAATATTGTTAAATAATAGTAAAAGTGAACACACCTTAACTCTGTTGACCAATACAATCTCTCCAGGGCATGAAATAACAGAACAGATAAATGACAAAAATATACATTTACATTTAGTCATTTTGCAGACGCTTTTATCCAAAGCGATTTACAATTGGGGAATACATAAAGCGATTCTTCTTAAAGAGGCAAACAGACACAGGAAGTGCTTGTAATACCAAGTTTCAGGAATTTGTTCAAATAAGTACAAGCTAGAAAGGGAAGGAATTTTTTTTAAATTTAGGATGAAGTCAAGTAGCGTCGAAAGAGATGAGTTTTCAGCTGTCGCTTGAAAATTGTCAGGGATTCAGCATTCCCGATTCAACAGTAATAATCTGCACTGCTTGGACAGTCTGCCAAACATTTGATTTTGTAATTCAAAGAAATATGGAACTTGAACAATTAGGTTGCGTAAATGAACATGTCATTTGTGGTTAAACAACTCCCTAATTGTACAAGCGGAATTGTGAAAATGCTCCAAAGAAATGACATTAGAAATGCTCAAAATAGCTCAGGCTTGAGTCTATCTGAGCTGATCCCAGAAAAGCAACATTTTTCAACCTGCCAAGTTCTCCTTTGCAAACACGCCAACATAGAGCTCAATATCCAGTTCTGTGAAACCACACCACTACTTACTGAAAATGCTCATTGTTTGATTGCCTCAGAAGAAGCGAGTACCTGGTGAAGAGCGTCCACAGAAGACCATGAGGGTTTTCAACCGGCGGATCTTCTTCGGCTTCCGCCATTTGTGAAACTCTCAGATAATTCCTCGCAACATGAACAACGGCTTTTCCTATGTATCTGTCAGAAACAAGCATCAACACGTCTGCCCACCCAGCTGTATGTGCATGGGGTGAAACGAGCTGAAGTTACGGCTGTGGTTTCTGGATAAGTTCCTCTCTTGTCTGCTGCTGCTGATAAGGATGCCTAAACCATGAAGATTAGCATGCACTTGACCGAGACGTGAAGTCGTCAGCATATAACCATTAATGCACAGCAATATGCATCCTGGGAACAAAAGTCATATTGAGAATCTGCACTTTGAACTTAGGAACTAAAGTTTGTGTCACATTGCACAAATAGAGTAAGCTTTGAGCGTTATATAGCCTAATGCTTACAGACTGTAACTATTAAATGCTGCTGATCATGTACGAGCTGAGATTTCTGTGGATCACAGCATGAATGATTTATCACCACCATATGTTGTGCGTTTTAGGTTTTCATATTTGCATGATACGCAAAAAGCATTTTTTGGACACTTGTATCAAACTTAGACTCTAAAACTGAACTAAAACTGATGCTTTTATGTAGTAAAAATTTATAATTGACATGATACTACCTTTTTAAAGTTCATACAATACCTTTTAAAAGTCTGGTGTCGGTAGTTTTTTTTTTTTTGATAGAAATTAATAGTTGTATTCATCAAGGACGCATAAAATTTATCAAAAGTGACAGTAAAGACATTTATAATGTTATAAAACATTTCTGTTTTAAATAAATGCTGTTCTTTTGAACTTTCTATTCATCTTTGAATCCTGAAAAATAAAATCTGTTTCCACAAAAATATTGAGCAGCACAACTGTTTTCAACATTGATAATAATCAGAAATCTTTCTTGAGCAGCAAATCAGCATATTAGAATGATTTCTGAAGATCATGTGACACTGAAGACTGGAGTAATGATGCTGAAAATTCAACTTTGATCACAGAAATAAATTACAGCTTAACATATATTCACATAGAAAACACTTACTTGAAATTGTAAAAATATTTCACAATATTATTGTATTTTTCTGTATTTGTAGTCAAATAAATGCAGCCTTGGTGGATCTCAACATGAAGTTATGCAACCGTCTGATACTTGCAATGTCTATCAGTGCAGCGGCAAAACAATGGTCAAGCAGGAGCTATGTGTGGAAGGTCTCTCGCTGTGCAACCCTGACATACTTTACATTTCGCTAATGCAAAACAACTGGGATTCCAGCATCTACACTGCATTAGAGCGCTTTTACCAAACCTTACCTGACCAGAGAATAAGATCCCGACCTTCTAAACTTAATTTCTCCAGAGCTAGCAGTTAACACTGTCTATCAGATAACAATGATGTTTCAATAAAATTAAACATATTAGTGTTTTTTCTACTCTTTTAGATAATAAAGTAATAAAACAACCAAAAACAAACGTCAACAAAGCAGTGGTTTTGTTACGTCCGACAGTCTAATGTGTATTTATACTTACTCCAAACACAGCTGAGATAAACGATCCAATTAAGAGCATTAAGCTCACTATTTATCCTATGTGCGCTTAATTATATTCAATGTGCACTTGTCGTGTACTTCAAATCTTAAAAATAGCTAACAAAACTACTTGCAGATAATGCAATATTAATGAACCACAAGGCCACTTAAGTGCACTTGAAGAGAGAAACTTTCATGACTGTTTCTTAACACGCTTAAGTAGACTTTTAAAAAGTGCACTTTGTAATAATGTCAAAATAAAACATCGAAGTACATTTTAAGTCATTGTTTTAATAATCTTTTGTCATGCTTTCAAGTACACTTATTTAGATTTAGTGTTGACTAACGTACTAAAGCACATGTAAAGTACTTGAATATAATGTTTACTGTAGTGTGTTGTTAGATATTACATTTAATTTAATATTTTAAATTAACTAAATTGCAACTTGATCATTACTATTCTGAAGTCCTAATTATGTGGGTCAAAAAAGGACAAGTTCAACTATAACACATTTTCATTTAATTGTAAAAAAATTACATGCAGTGTCTGAAAACAATACATTCAGTTCACACTTAAGTATTCTTTTAAAGCATATTACCTCTATAATAAGTCCTCTTTCTAAAAGTTTGCTGAAGTAAACTTATTTTTCACAAAGGTGCACTTGCACACTGTGCTGCAAACCTTCACAGCTAAGACTATGCGGTTGTGTGGTTATCTTTATGAAAAGCTAAACATCTCTCAAATATCATTGGATTGGTGCTTCTGCTTTCTGAGCCACAATCCATTTCCCTTTCATTAGCATTTCATTAGCCACTAATTGTGAGCAAGGCCGACTGATCCGAGACAGAAATAGACGAGGCAGTCTCTTAACCCTTCTCTTCCCTTGCTTGTGCAACAAACATAACCATTTCAGTGCTTTCTAAAGCCTAAATCTTCCTAAAAGGCAATGCTGATGCTGGAATTGGGGACATGAGGTTTGCTTTGGAGGTGTGGACTCTCAGCAGCTCCACCCAGACCAGCCTGTGCTATAAGACTAAACACTGCACATTTTAGCATCAGTTCATCCCAAACGGGAATGTGAGGAAGTGCTAGACTCGACTCGCTCTCGGGAGAGTCCTGATTGGTTACTGAGCAAGCTGGGAAATGCTAGAAGAAGATCTCGGGCAGAATGTGACGGTAAATCAAAGATAAATCAACTCTACAGCACATCCATCTCATTCTCAGTTTACCATGACACAGATTCCCAAAATAGAGCCATGCTAATGAATCCCACCCTGGAAAACAACAGAGGATTTGGATAGCACACACACACATACACACACACACACACACACACACTAGAGCCCGACCGATATGGGTTTTTTGGGGGCCGATGCCGATACCGATATTAGGGAGTAAAAAAGTCCCGATACCGATATATCGGCCGATATTCTTTATGTGTAGGCTATATTATAGTACAGTATAGTCAAAAGTTTGGACACACTTCCCATTCGTGTGTCCAAACTTTTGACTGGTACTGTATATAGAATACAGTATATAGCCTACATAAACAGAATATATATACATAAACACATTTTTTGCAATGATAACTCAAATGTGATGATCAAACGCTTATAATGATGTGACAAACATAGGCCTATATAGTGGAGGCAGGGTATTTAACAATTTATGGCTGGTTTATGCAGGAAGCACAGCTTTTCCAAATGTAAACATCTAAAATGAATAAATAATAATAATTAATAATATATATTTTTTCACAAACTCGGTGTTGTGTATTTTCTGGTAATCAAATGAACATGCAGGACATTCGTATTTAAATCGTCTTTTGCCGTTTAATATTCACAGACACAGTCTAAATATATATGTACTGACTGGGCCACGGAGCGGCCGGTATAAACACCAGTCCAGCCGCGATCAGCTCTGGTGGCCGTAACACAGGCTTTAAGGCGCCACAGAAGCGTGCCGTGATGCGCAGATCAGCTCTAGTGTCACTGAATCTGCTGTTAAAAATGAGCCATTCATTCATCATATCATCATGCAATGGCGACAGGCTCATACCGGCCGATAATATCGGCTAAACGATATATCGGTCGGGCTCTAACACACACATACACACTAACACACACACACACACACACTAATACACACACACACACACACTCATTTTGCACACACACACACACACACACACCTGTCCATTGTAGAAGGCAGAAATGTGCAAATCTAAAATATTACTTCATAAAAAATATTACATACAAATATTACTATTATAATTAATAAATGTGCATTTATATTAATACTAATATTTATTATAATGCTTAGAATTAGGAGACATAAACTTCAACAGTTTTTCATGAGCATAATCTCAAAAAATCAGACATTTATAAAACGTATACATTTATAAGTTTTATAAATTAAAACTTTAACATTTAAAGAAAGAAAGAAAGAAAGAAAGAAATTTACTATGACTTGCATTAAATGACATTTGATGTAACTGGCATCCACTATTCACTATATCTGATTATCAGTGAATAAGGACAAAAACGATAGTCTGAAACATTGCACAAATCATCCGGCCTGCCGTTTTAGAGCTTTCTAAGTGTGTTTAGTGTTTTTCAGAGCTGAGAAGTGCATGATCAATATGAACGCTCGAGGTAGAAACAAAAACACATCTGAAAACCCAAGAAGAAAAAGTGCTAAACCGTGTAAAAGATGCTCTGCATTGCGTGTTATATTATCAAACATTCCCTTGAGGGCTGACTGGTCATACTGACTACAGATATCATGCTCTGTCCCTCTTTGATGACGAGATAACGAGAGGTCAGCCGCTCCACACTGGACCTCAGCGTCTCTCTGAACTTCTGTTGACACACTCCCATCTGATCCCTCGTATGCATTATGAATCTCAGAGATGAGAGATCTAAATCCATATGCGCAGTATTTCATCTGAAGATGAGGAGAGCGGACGCAGCCTCCGATGACCCTGACTGAAATATTAATGAAGCAGAGGGTAATAAAAGTAATCAATTAGTCAAATTAGTGCATATTTCTTAACATGTATGCTCATATGTGGCTACAGTTTAGAGAGCAGAGCATCAGTGTTTCAGCTCCATCTGCTGGATCAGCGCAGAAACACTGCTTCACAACAGAGAGACATTTCTCAACCTTTACCACTTCTGCATTACACAACCCACCATCCCATAATGCACTGCACACAACCTGACCTTCTCTTTCAAGTGTGACAAATGAACCCAGATCTTTTGTGATCCATTACCTAATCAGACTATTTTTTTTAGACAAAATTAGACTAAAAAAGGGACATTTTTATTCCAGAAATGAGAACTAGATGGTACTCATTTAAATAAAAAAAGCAGCATTCATATATTTTGTAAGTAGTTACTTAATATGTAATACAATTTAATAACATTTTAATAACAGTAACTTTTATTATTATTATTATTATTATTATTATTATTATTATTATTATTCATATATACATCATATAAATTATAATGAGAACTAGATGGTACTCATTTAAATAAAAAAAGCAGCATTCATATATTTTGTAAGTAGTTACTTAATATGTAATACAATTTAATAACATTTTAATAACAGTAACTTTTATTATTATTATTACTATTATTATTATTATTAATATATACATCATATAAATTATTAATCATTAATAATATATAGTAATTGATTATATTTTGACATAACATGTTTAATAGATGTAATTATTTTATTTTTTTATAAAGCCAGAATACAGCACTGACTGAATTAAACAAACAGCATGTTTTAAATAGTTATTTATTATCATTAATCGCATCCAAAATAAACGTTTTTGATTACATGATATATGTATGTGTACTGTTTATTTATTATTTATATATAAACACACACTGTATACATTTTGAAAATATTTATATGTATATAAATGTATATATGTGTATTATATTTTTATTACATATATATATATATATATAAACATAACATATTTTTCTTAAATATATACATGCATGTGTTTGTATTTATATATACATAATAAATATACACAGTACACACTTGTATATTATGTAAACAAATCTGTTATTTTGGATGCGATTAATCGTTTGACAGCACTAATATTTATATATATAGTATTCGCAGTGCAGTATGCAGCAAACTAGCATTTAAATCCAAACATGACCAGTGTCTCAAAGTCTGCTTGTGAAGCTGCCGGTCTGATCCTGGCACTTGGGTCGGATTTCACTTTGACTGACATTTCAATACAAGAAAATCCAAACGCAATGCCAGTCGTGAGTGATTCACTGCAGTGTCTCCGAGAGCCAGGATCGGGATGCGTGAATGATATAGTTAGCCTAATCAGTGGCATTTACACTCTCGCTATCGCACAGCTGAAGGTCATTTGTGGAAAGCAAAGCAGCAATCTGGGAACGTGCAGCAGCCTGAAAGGCCTTTGAAGCTGTACAAACTGAGGCAGTTGTGAAAAGTGTGTTGTGAAAGAGCGAAGGCTAATGACCTCCCCTGCCCCACTGCTCCTCTCCGGCAGGTGGCTGAGGGAAAGCACAAGAGACTGTGTGGATATAAGCCTCAAAGGCAAAACAAGCTGAGCCTGAACGCGGCGTCTCTGCATGCCCGGGCAGAGCAGGCTGTGTGTTTGTGAGGCCAAACCAAACGCTATTACACTGCTTTAACACATCCACTTGTGTTCAGTGAATGTATAATATTATATATTACAGATATGATGTTCACATGGGTTGAGATGTCATCTCAAAGCATTTTAATCAGTTTTTCTTTAAAGAAATTATTAATCAAAATGGTTTAAAAACAAAACTAAATATTTCTCATAGTCACCCGAATAGTTAAAAACTTGTCTATAACTAAACAGTACAATGTTTCAACAATGAACTACAGAAATGTTGAAAATGTTGTTAACATTAAATTTACTTTGGAACAAATACAGAGGTTTTTAATAATGTCCCACTTGTTTAGGGTGACATTTACAGATTCAACTACTGGTTCAAAGATTGAAAAAGTGTGTTTGGGCGAGTAGGGTTAGAAAATCGCAGACAACAACAGTTACTAAGGTATAGAGAAGGGTCAATCAGCTTAGTATTTGCTAAGGAATTACGCAACCACCTAAAAACCCAGTAGACCCAGTAAAAACACATGAATGCATGCATAAATATATGCATTAATGCTTAAATAAGTTTATAGAAAAATAAATACATTTATAAAGAAATACATTAATGCATAAATAAATGCATTTATGCTTAAATAGATAAATAAATAACTAAATAAATAAATGCATTAATGCACTTATAAACAAATGCATAAACAAACTATTTTTCAATAAATACATAAATGCATTAATGCATAAACAAATAAATCCATTAACACATTTATAAAGAAAATGCATTAATGCATAAATAAATAAATAAATAAATGCATAAACAAACAATTACATTTTTTTTAATAAATACATTAATGCATTAATGCATAAACAAATAAATTAATTAACACATGTACAAAGAAAATGCATGCATGCATAAATAAATGAATGCATAATTGCATGCATAAATAAATGCATTTATGCTTAAACAAGTACATAAATAAATTAATCAATCAATTAATATTAGGTTAATATTCCAATCCCAGTCAATCTTTAAATTAATCAGGCTGTTTTGCTATGATGTACTTTTAAGACAAGATAAGCGCATGAGCTCTGTTATAATTAGCTCACCTCCATCTACTGGTGCAGTTCACAGTTCAGGCCAAATTACTGTTAAATTACTTCAATTACGTATATGGTAATGTCCTCATGTTGTGATGCCACATGAATCACTAAAAGCAATGCAGTGAGAAACGATGGAGGGGCAGCTGTATTCGTTGAGGACGGATCTGTGCTCTAATCCTTCGGGAAGAAGGTTGGGATGAGAGCTGGAGACTGAAGAGAGGAGCTCCATCTCTAGCTCCAGTGCTGGATTACACAGGCATTAGCTGAAGTGCATTCCACAGCTGGCTAACGCTTACATAACGCTCAGATGATGCTGCGCTCACTCCGCGGGCCTCGGCAACATGTAACATACACAGAGATATGAAGAGCACACATGTGCAATGAGCCAATCCTAAACCAAGTACGGCATGCATAATACTATTGAGTGCCAGTCGCACAGACTTGCAGATGGAGAGTAAGGACAAGGCACTGAAAAACCACAAGAAACAGCAAAGACAGCCATTATGCAACACTGCTGAGAAAGCAAAAACTAACCAGACTCACATAGATGAAAGGGCCCAAAGCAAAGGTGATGATCTATTGCATTTTTGCATGAGGATACAAACTAATCAAACTGGTTTGGGATGGACCACAATTTCAAGCAAATATGTATCGACTACAATGCTTACTTGAAATCCAATTTGAAATTGAATTTTCAAACGATCCATCAAACATCATTTAAATTCTTTCCACTGACTGCCAAACCAATGGGCTCCAATGTGGTTTGGTTCCCAATGCTCTTCAAAGCATCGGATTGTGTGTCGACAGAAGAACGAACGTCACACAGGTGTGGAACAACATGAGGTTGAATAAATGATGATCATTTTCAATTCTGGGTGACTTTTGTTCATCTTTGAAAGCCAAACGAAGGCATTTTGAATGAGATTTCAGTCAAAATGTGATGCTTCGAAAAGTTCATAAAGACATCATAAAAGAAGTCCATATGAATTGAGCCATTTAATCTAACTGTTCTAAAGACACGATTGCTGGATATGGTGAACAGATTTAATTCAGGCTTTCATTCACAAACAAAATCAACGCACATACATAGAGCACATCAAACATTGATAAACAGAAGCTCAAACATGCGTGAGAACAAACCTTGTTGGTCCAGATGCATCAGTTTGAGCGTCTGTTCACCAAATTGACTTTTTACAACAGTCAAAATATCCTGTATTTAATGTGACTTGACTTGAAGTTTTCATCCAAAGCCAAGCCAGAAACTTTTAATGAGAAAAGAATAGATTTCAGGTTTCTAACCTTCATCTAAGCAAATATTCACACCACCAGATTTATTAACATTATGCTTAAATGGATAATAGTAGGGAAGCATGGAAAAATACACTATGGAAGTCAATGGCTACCAGCAACGGTATGGTTACGGACATCTTTTGTGCTCAGCAGAATAAAGAAACTCATGCAGGTTTTGTCCAACTTAAGGGATTTTTTTAGTTTGAACTACCCCTTTAACTTAAAATTAATGAGGCATGATAAACATCTCAACCAATAACCGATCAGCTTTCCATGCCTCACAAAAGTTCAGTGCACACATTTGAATATTGAATAAGGACCAAAACCTCATGCAAAAGAGATCACAAGCACACGAAAGAAGCACTATGGTCTTACTCTGAGAAACGGCTGATCCCTGAACAGCTCAGAAGTGATTTTACAGGAGATTATTTAGTTCGATCTTATCCGTTCAAGACTGTGAGAAGGCTACTACAGGTCAACAACATGCACAACCTTCCCTGCCCTTTACACACAGCAGCGGTAATCTTACCGCAATGCGACAGCACGAGTACGATTGGTAGAGAACTGGTTTCTGTACAATGTTAAATCTTGACATCCAAGGTAATTCGGTAGGCCAGGATTTATCTGGACATGTACATGAAAACTCTTGTCATTTAGTTGACACTTATTTAGAGGAAATTAGATGCCAATTACAGGAACAAATCCCTCTTTGTAGGTTTATGACCTTTTAGTTTCCAGACCCAAACTTTAACTAACATTCACGATATGTTGCAGAACCTACCCATACGTGCCTCTACCTAAAAAATTAACCTATATGTACGAATCACTGCAGTTTCCAGTTGAAATTAACACTAAAACTCAGACCACTTTTATTCATTTTCACACAAATTGTGATTTGCAGGGGTAGAGTTTCGATTAAGAACGTGGAATTTTCGCACAATATTGTCTTATGACTTCAAAACCATTCCAACATGCAGATTTGAAAACTGATACTTTTGAATGTTAGCGTCACATATCCAGCTTCATATGCATGGTTTTTCTGACGCAGTAGGTTTGCTCGGTAGCGCACCCGATATGGCGTTGCACTTGCGCGGCGGCGAAGCGCTCCCGATACGATATGGTTTTTAAAAACAGCTCAAACCTGCATACAATGAAGTTAAAATAGCAGGGTTGCATCAGCAAATGTGTTTTTTGACATCACTTCTGCATTCAATAACACTATCGGGTAGGTTTAGGGTTGGGTTTGGTGTAGGGGGATGTTATTTTCCAACACAATAGAGCATTAACCTTTTAGCGTCAATCACCGGACATTTAAATTCTGAACTGCTGCAATACGTACCTGAAGCAAAGTAATAAAAACGTGCCACAGTCACGTATTGAACATGTGTTTTAACGCCAGTCACTGGACATTTCACTTTGAAACTGCCGCGAAACATGCAGTAAGGTACATAATAACGTGTTGCAGAAATGTTGCCACTAGGGCTGTGCGATATATATATCATCCGCGATAATATCGCAATCGTTGTTTTAACGATGTGTGATTTGAAAATATCGAGTATTTTGGAAAAACCTTTCAAAACACACCTACAGAGTACACGCATACATTACGTGGAGTCCAGATGCATAAAATGCATTTAGAATGATCACAAAATTCAAGATATGGGGACAGAAAATGTATATATGTATATTTCATATAGTAAATCAATATCACACAGAGAGTGCCGTTTTTTCTCCAAAAATTACCATGATTACCATTACACATGTAATATAGATTTTTTACAACAGTTCAAAAAACAAGAACTTAAGAGACTTACGTTTTAGACAAAATATTGCCTGCTTTTGCTCTATTTCGACTACAAATATAATTCCAAACACAGCAATGTTGTTTTGTGTCTCTGAACACGTTTCGTTCCTGAATGAATCAACCGTTTAAATGATTTGGTTCAATCGCAATGACTCACTTATTAACAGTGACTTGATGCTACCTGCTAGCGGTTTTAATTTCATTTTATTATTCAGATCATTTCGAATAACAGTATTCAACATTTTATGTTTAATATATCAAAACATTATTTATGCATTTGCAATTGCAGGTTAAGCATTCATGTTCTGCACTAAACAGTTTACGTCTAAATGCTGCTTCAGACGCAGCTTCTGTGTTTCCTCTGCATTGTAAAGATGAATTTTGTTGATACTGATTTCATTTGCTTGGTAACAGCCCAAATATCTTATTATTCTAATTCACTGATTAAATGTAAGAATTTGACTCAAAAGATGATGCAAAATTTTGGAAATTGCTTTATAAAGGTAAAAATGCCTAAAAAGTACAAATTAATTTAAACTTATTGGAAAAGATTAATTTCTATCAGAGTGAACTGACCACCACACAGAATATGAAGAATATCAAAAACTTTAGGAGTCAGCTGTCCACGGTAGTCCTTAAGATACCAGCACAATAACACACTCAGCAAAATATCATCTAATTATCAATAAAATCCCAAAAAGGAGATTTTTTTTTTGTCAATATCGCACAACCCTAGTTGCCACAAGCACGCATTTCCAATGAGCCTTGGTTTTGTGAAGAACAGGAGAGGAAGCACTTCAAATCCAGCAGCCATAAAGATTCACACACACACACACACACACACACACACACACACACTTGATCTGTGAGGTATAGGGGAAGCCTGCAGGACGCCTGATATCACACTACATAATCCAACTAAAGCCTATTCCTGCTCCATACAAGGAAAAGACAAGCTTCAATCGGAATCCCTCTCTCTCACGCGCTTCATTTGCATTTGCCTCACTGCATTTAAGTATGCAAACCCTAAAAAGGTGATGTAAGCTATTCCAGTCATTTTGCAAACTTCAACCACACACGCCTTTTCCAAAACCCTGCTGTGCTCCAAAAACGAGACAGCGAACCCAAATGTGCAGAGTTTGTGTTTCTGATTGGCTAAAATACTTATTTCAGTGATAGCAGTCAGGCTGTTGGGATATTTTATGCACATTCTTTTCAGACTGCAAGAAACGCACCGAGGTCACGCTGAAGGACACGCAAGGACGAGGACAGCCAAAGAAACAAATGGAGGAAGAGGAAAAGATGTAATGAAGAAAGTGACGCTCTTGCACACGCAGCGATGGAGGATGCAATGTAGGTCATCAGAAACAACTGAAAAACACATGAGAGGAAGAGAACGGCAAGACAAACGCTTCCACATCAACCCTTGTTTGGTTGGTATGAAAGCGGTTTGAAAGTTCTCTTGTATAGACAGCCTAAAATAGGCTGGTAAATCCAACTGGACAAAATCATGAATAAAAGAGTGAAGCTGGCATCTTCTTATCCTGAGTTGTAGGGATGGGCGATATCTTATCGTTTGCAATATACCGGTAAAAATTCTTCCCAAATAAGAATTAGTCTTCCTGCGAAAATATCGATAAAGCCTAGTTGTAAATGTACTTTCTTTATAAAAATACCCAAGATTGCTTGAAGAACACAGATAAACTATATATTTTGTGCAATCGTATATTGTCTTCATGTTTCATCAGTTAGAATTTCTCTATCTCCGTTGTGCGTTTTATTCAGCGATAACTGGATGCCTTTGTCCATATTAGGGATTTCCTGGAGCGTAGTCAGTGCTATTGCTTCTGCGATGCATAAGTGGAGTTTCTGCTCGAGGGCGCCCTCCGGCTTCCAGTATGAATTAAACAGTCATTACATTACGTGTGTACTCAGTAATGCTCACAACACCCTATTTTGGGTAAAAATAGGAAAGATAATACTTTTCTCTAAAGAAACAGGATTCCCTGAATTATTGTCATTGATATCGTTATCGCAATAAATACCAGAAATATCGTGATATATTTTTAAGCCCATATCGCCCATCCCTAGTGAGTTGTTATGAAGAGACATCGGTGAAAGGCTGCTGTTGCGCCTCACACTGATGACAATCATACCACAGTTTGGAGAGCAAAAGTTAAATGGATAAAGAAAGAAACTAAGGCACCGTACACACCGTTTAGCTGTATATGTAAACATTTGGTATAGTATCGGCCTTTCGTCCAGACGGATCCAACATTGGGTTTGTATACAGCGCGCAAGTTTTATGCGCATGCTCCAACTCTTCTCCATTTTTAGTGTATCTCTGTCGCGGAATTACAGCGCCACATACTGGTCTGGCATGTATGCTACATCGGTTTGAGTCGGTTTCAGTGGTTTTGTGAGTATGCCGATATTTCATGATATGACGCCGTGTTTGCGGAAGAATGTAGATCAGATAGGAACAGCTCTGGCTTCGTGTGGATGAGCCCTAAAGCAGCTGGCAGAGAGGAATAGACTTGAACTCAGCTGCAAGATTTAATATAACTGCCATTTTTCAGGTACAAACTGTAATTGTGATTTAAAATGTGTTTAAAGAAAAATCCAGGTTTTCTGTGCTTGTTTGTAGGGCTGCAGAATTTGGCAAAGAAATGTTTTTTGATTACAACAATATGGCTAAAAATCAATAAATACTATTTATTTGTTTGTTTGTTTGTATGTATGTATGCATTTATTTATTTATTACACCATGTAAGGTTTAAGGTTTGGGTTAAAAAACAATAATAAATTATTATTATTATTATTATTCCTACTACTACAACAAAATAGAGTAAACATGACTAAAAATTAAAAAGTAAAATACTAGAAATAAAAATAACTATTTAAGAAATATTACCGTTTTAAATGACTACAATATTATACTATTAAAAACACTGTAATTTCACTGTAAAATAATATAAAAATAATTATTGTATTTTACATTACAACTGTAAAATTACAGTATTCATATTTATGGTTGTCTTAATTTCTTCATTTACAATCACAGACAGACTGATTATGATCAGATCTGATCTCTGTGTGGAGCACAAAAATCTCACTGGATTATTACAATTAATGGCCAAATGAATGTTTGGAAATGCAAACTGATATTTCCTACTGACACACTACAGCAAATGATAGATTAAAACCATTTTTTAGCTGGTGAAAATACTAGTGTTCTAATCATTTTGGGCATCCTCGTTTGTCATTTCCTTCACCAGCATCTCCAGCATCCTTCTTTAAACTCTCTGTGTGTCTCTGTTTAACTGGCTGGGATCTATAAAAAGCGTCAGGCCTGCAGGGAGGCCCGATCCGTGTTCATCTCCTCATCCTCCGTGCCCCGGCGGAGGGGACACATGTTCCCGAGCAGCGTCCGCAGGCTACAGCCGTGACGACACAGACGTGACGTCAGACCTGGGAAGCCAGAGACGCCAGAACAGAGAGAGAGGAGAGACGAGTGACTCACAGGCCTCACATGAGAGAGACGAGACAGTGCTTCTCCGTCTGTGAGCCACATTTATGCATTCAGCACAGCTCCATAATAAACCATTATCACACGCTGCATTGCATTTATAATGCAAGGCTCTGGATGCCAATGCATAGTGATGCATTTGGTTCTTCACGTGATAGTTTGAAAAAAAAATTGAATTTCCATTTATTTATTTACTCACCCTTAAGTGTCCAAACCTATATGACTTTCTTTTGTGCAACACAAAATAAGTAGTTTTGCTCAACACAATGAAAGCATCTTATTTGGGTCTAAAATGACAAAAATCTTAAGAAATAAAGTTAAGAAATTCCTTAAATTCTAATAAGTTCATAAAATGTGCAAAATCGGGCCTCTAACTCTATTTATTGTCCTTAAGAATAAAATGAGTGGTTTGGCTTTAGAACGATCTTAAGTAAAAGATCATATTTTTTTTTTTAGTTTGTATTTTTATTCTTCTTATTCTATTACAATTATTGTATTTATTTGGATTACAAAATATTCTTAATTTTATTGAATAGTAGTTAAGAAAATATTTATTTTTAAGATTTTTTTTTCACAAACAAACAAAATGCATCAAAACAAATCATGAAAGTGGTTTAGACAAATCAAGCTTCTAAAGCCAAACAAATGCTTTGTGGGACAAACAGACCAAAATTCAAGCAGTTATTTAATTACCTTTCCATAATTCATACAAAATACCATATACCAAAAAAACTACCTCTGAAAATAAAAATGCTAAAATCTGGAGAGGGGCCCCCCCCCCCCACACACACACCTGACAGAGGCTGTTTGCCTTCACCACAAACACAGATAACCAGAGGATGTGTTTTTTTTTTCTTCTATTTTAGAGAAAAGGAAGCACAAGGTTACATATATTTTCTGCAGCAGAAATAGGAAGTGAAACATTATACGGCATGTTATTTTTCTTCATATGCTGTCGACGTGTGCATCAAAACACATTCAGCAGGATATACTCGGAAAGGGAGCAATTTCACAAGTTTACTTTCACTTTCAATTCATTCGAAACAGACAAGCTATAAACACTTTACAAAGCCATTACTTAAGGTGAGCACTGATGTAACCTACTTCCTACTTTATCAGTTAGACCATAAAATAGAGTGACCTTCTCCATTCTGACTCAGTGTAAAGCTCTTGAACTAGTTAATTCACATAACCGGCCTCTATTGGCAGAGACCTTCGCACCCAAAACCAACAGAGAAACATGCTGCAACACTCAAACACGGTCACAGACTGGAAGCACATGAAAAACACAACAGCAGGAAACATTTTATGCAACTGCAGTATACTTATGTTCCCTTAAGCAATGTTTAATGCAAAAAGCTTAATCATCTATAATGTTAATATTTACATTTAAATAAAACAGTTCAGCACCATGTTTGTTATGGTATCGTATCAGCCAGTGAACGTTTGGTATTGTGAAAACTAAATAATAGTAACTTTTTTTTTTTGTACATTCTCTCACACACACACACACACACACACACACACAAATTAAAACAAAAAACGTGCATTGAACATTTACTACTTTACAGGTGCATCTATCCAACCTATGTCAACATTTTACAGATAATATGTCAGTCTACGACTAGCCTATATAATGGCCCTATGATTTATGCAACCCAGAAAATACAGACGCCTGTGACGGAATGACAGAAGTCATAATTTACAGTACAATGCGAATATTTGTGGAATTTGGCAAATTCCAGATGAATAAATAAAAAGTATGGCTGTAGACAGCTGAATTTCTAAAAAAAAAAAAAAATTAATAATAATTAAATAATTATTTCATTATTGCAAATAAAAGAGATATTAAATTGGTACATTTCAATTGATTAAATGTTATACTTTAATTGATTACCATCATCATCCTTAATAATTAATTTGTATCCAATCATAAATCTAGAAAAAAAACTTCTGAATTTCTGAAAAATTAAACATTTCATAGAGCCCTATTATTGCAAAAAAAAATAAATAATAAGATATAAAATAGTTAAAGTTTAACTGATTAGACTTTTGATTAAAATATAACTAAACCATTAAAGTTATATCCAGAAAAATAAAAACTGAAAACACAGAACTTTGGAAAAATGTTAATAAATTGTTATTAAATTGTATCGGTTTTGTGAATTCAATTAGACATGTTTTTTGATTACTAAAATTAAATTAAACATTAAAAAGGAATCTAGAAAATAAATAAATAAAACAAAACACCACAAAAGAAAAAAAAAATCTATTTCAGATTCATAGTGTCAGATTCAGATTCAGATTCATAAAATACTACACAATTAAAATCTGACGCAAACTTGAATGCATTCAGGCCGTATTAGGTGCGTGTAAAGCCCAGCTGTCTCCACAGGCCCTACATAGGCAGCACAGACTCTCCAGGTCTGTCATGTCTACTCCTCAGCTTTCCCTTCTTTGGCCGGAACACGGGTGCTTCCAGCTAGTGGAAGAAACTGTCAACTAATACCCATCACACTTACACTGACCAGCATCAGAGCAGAACAGACAACAGATCTGATCCACATGAAAACACATATGCAGCAAGGCTATTCCTTCAGTCTCTCTCGCTGTCTACCAACACAACCTCCACAAGCCCAATTATTCAGGCCTAAGAGGTGTGGGACAGGAGACGAGCTCTGCCGTAGGCATTAAGCTGGGTGCTGTGCTGGGAATTCAACACTGCAAACTGCAGAATATAAAGCCTAGTTTCTATCAGGGTCAACTGGATGCATGTCTTCATATTCAGTTGAGCATATCTGGTCCTGCATTGAAGGCACTTCTGACCTTAACAGGGAGGAAAGCCAAGCAAATGGCATATCTGATGTTTTGCTTCACTTCTAGCAATCGCATTTAAGATCATTGAGCTCAGGTTTGACGCTTGACAGTATGCAAACAAATTCAACGTGCTGTGGTTTGGAGGTATAAGTCACTTTTCGGTTTTGCATCCCGGACGAGCCCCCGATTTGTGTCTCGTGTAACAAATAATTGTCAACTAGTGAGTCACGACCCAAAAAATGGGTTGCATGTCTGATAGAGAACAACCAGACATACAACTAATCCCAAAACAGTTCATATATAAATATAAATAGGCTAATCAGCTTTAAAAAGGGGAAGAAAATCGTTTGTTGTTGAGATCTAAGACTGTGCATCCAATCAAACTCTATGGTATTGTTGCACAAAATTATCTCACTTGGTTAAAAATGACAAACATTTGGCCCAGTGTTTGTCCCATTTGCTAGACTGGTTAATCGCCCTTCTGCTGCCGTTCATGCATTTTCAAAATTGTCAATTTTCTTATTCAGTTAATACATTGTTTATTGTTGGGCCTATGCAGATCGACAATAAGGACTGCATTGTTCCAAAAGATTGTTATTTGTATGTGTTTTAAAATCTTGCCAATTTAAAAACTCAAACAGAGAGCACTTGATATTTTAATAAGGATTAATCTACAGTATAAAGTTAAGATTATGCTGTGATATTTTATATTTGATTACCTAAATACTGTTCTTAACCATACCTGTAGAACTTTAAACACTGCTTAGTTTATAGTATCTTTGTTGCATTTATTTGTGCTGTTCCTTGCAATTCAACTGTTTACTTGTCTTTAATAATGTCTGAACTTTAAATTAGCTTGGCTAGTAGTTGTTGCAGTGGTATCAAAATTGAGAAATCTCACTAAAAAAAAAAATCTAAAATATCAGTTTTGTAACAACATTATTTATGCAAGGTTACATGGTCAAAAACAATGAAAACAATGACTTTTTGTGGTTGTTGAGGTCCTTAGTTGTTCAGCCCTAAAGATATTTGGTTGTTTTGATTTGAAGGACACTTTTGCACGCCTGACTATGTTTGCTGAAACCAAACCAGCTGAGAATCACAGACAGACATAAAAAGAGCCGGCACAGGATTTAAAAAAAAATCTTTATAAACACCAATATCATTCAGAACAAGGCGTCAATGCCGCGGGTCTCAGTCATGCATCAGGATTACTTTACATTTGCTCTTCATCCTACACACATTCTTCCAGAGGAGCGCTGAACTGCCCAAACCTGTGTTCGACGGAGTCACACCCGCATTAGAGATGCCAAACAACTGATAGACGGTCAATAGCCTGTGCCAGCAGCTCTGAAACAGCTAATTGTGCTCCGCCTCAAACGCCAGCAATTAGGAGACAACATATCGGGGCACGGCAGGCTCACGTTATGATCCTGAATATGCTATCCCAGGAAACATGAACTTTGGAGTTATTTCTGCATTACAGCTGGGAAAGCCGTTGCCGTAATGCTATTTGCAAGGTTTTAGAAAGGCACCAGGATTCGCAGTGCTGAGAAAGGACAGTTTATAGATCTATAATATAAATCTTCATGCTGAATGCTGGAAGTGGAAATAAATTACAGTCTTTAATTTGAGCTAATTTGCTGTAAAACAAGTCCATATAAAAGAGGAGTCTCGTTTGACGGGTGACCACCATAAGCACTGAACTGAAGAGGGAAACACACTTTTGAAGGTATTCATATTTGGAAGTATCTTTCATCAGCGTCTGGGGACAGAACAAAATGCCACAAGACATGTAACAGACATTATCGGTCACCCTTCAAATGACGATGCGGGTTGACGCAGGAATGTAAAGCTGTCACCAGCTTGCATACCAGATACGCTGGAAAGTATTGTGCTTTCTAGTACAATGTGCTCAGCGCCACGAGACAGGCAGCACTTGAGAAGATTTTGAAATATAATAGGCCTATCACCTCGGCCTATCGTTATCGCCTGCCAAAGACCAGTGAACACGTCAGAGCAATGCGCAAAAACCTTCCAACAAAGTACGCTGTAATCAATTCCTGTTAGTTTTAAAGGAGTAGTTCACCCAAAAATGAAAATTTGTCGAGCATGTACTTGCCCTCCAAGATTAGGATGAGTTTGTTTCTTCATCAGATTTGGGGAAATGTAGCATTGCATCAGTGTCTCAGCAATGGATGCTCTGCAGTGAATGGGTGCCGTCAGAATGAGAGTCCAAACAGCTGATAAAAACATCACAATAATCCACAAGTAATCCACAGCACTCCAGTCCATCAGTTAACATCTGGAGAAGACAAAAGCTGTGTGTTTGTAAGAAACAAATCTACTACGAAGTTTTGAACTTCAAATCGTTGCTTCCAGCTAAAATATGAGTACATAATCTATAATAACGACTGAAAAGGTCCATCTCCTGTTGTCTAAAATCCAGCCACATATTTGTTTAGAGCTGTTTAAACGCTGCTTGATCTGTGCAGATTTCTCTCCTGATTAACACCAGAACACTTTTCACTGGAGGAAGCATTATTATGGACTCGTATTTGTACTCGTACCAGTCTTAATGCTGGATTTGTTTCAGCTTTTGTCTTCTCCAGATGTTAACTGATGGACTGGAGTGCTGTGGATTACTTGTGGATTATTGTGATGTTTTTATCAGCTGTTTGGACTCTCATTCTGACGGCACCCATTCACTGCAGAGCATCCATTGCTGAGACACTGATGCAATGCTACATTTCCCCAAATCTGATGAAGAAACAAACTCATCCTAATCTCGGATGGCCTGAAGGCGAGTAACATTTTCTACTAATTTTAATTTTTGTGTGAACTATTCCTTTAATTATTCCCCTAATACAAGCCTTTGGATTTGAGCCACCCCAGTTTTCGGATTCAACAGGAAAGTGGTCTATAATGCACAGGGTCTTCACAAAACCAAGACGAGGAGCTCCACGTTTAGTCCACTTTCACAGCATCTCTTTTACAGACAACCACAAACCCAAATCAAGAACCATTGTGAAAATCCACCGCCGATGGTTTTCCTTACTTTAGAACATCGCATACTTTGAATACTAGAATTCCTTGCTGTTACAAGACTCAATGCAATGCAAGAATTGCACAAATTAACAGCGAGCGCGTTCTTTTTTTGTTGTTGTAAGGTCAGCACAGAAAGGAAAACAGGCCTTGGCCATTTGACACCTCCACAGACGTCTCTCTCTCTCTGCAGGTGCAGGTTGGGATCCTCGCTGGAAGGGTTTAAAGGTCAAAAACTAGCGCAACCATTAATGCGACATTCTCAAACTGCGTCCTTATTCGACTACTTTGGATGCTGTTTCTAAGCAGACATGCTAATCACGATGAGGATGAAGATATGAAGCAGAATCAGGCATGCGATCATTGCGTCAGTGTTTCTGTGAATTCTATACAGTCTGAACATGTTTTAAAGGCGTGTAGAGTTGCATCTATCCAGGAAGCAGACATCAGCACCGTGACAGAGCTCAACCACTTTTATTAATAGCTCAGCCAGACCATGCGATTTTTTGGCAACAATTAGTTTGACAAACACCGGTACGCAAATTTGACTTCAAGTTAGTCACCAATTAGGTTTAATGTCAGGAACAGGGAGAGTGGAGATCAGTCACTAGATACAAATTTGTCAATACTACAGTAATTTATAGTAAACACTATAGTATACTAGGGCTGCACGATAAATCCTGATTACAGAACCGGCTTTACTGATAAGATGCGCGTTAAATATCGCATGCGATTTATCGTGCAGCCCTATAGTATACTATAGTAAAGTACTTGAATTTATTTGTTGTAGTAATTCTATAGTTGCTGTGGTAATATAACAACTATAGTAATATAAAAACAAATACTTTACCCAATACTGTACTAAGTTTTCTACAACTACAGGGTATATTATACTACAATACACTACAGTTCACTGTAGTAAAAACTAGTGCTGTAAAAACGATTAATCGCGATTAATCGCATCCAAAATGAAAGTTTTGCTTGCATAATATATGTGTGTACTGTGTATATTTATTATGTATACATAAATACACACATGCATGTATATATTTCAGAAAAATATATATTTATTTATAATATAAATTATATGAATATATAGACGTAAATATTATCAAAATATATACTGTATGTGTGTGTATTTATATATACATACATAATAAATATACACACAATACACACATAGGCCTATATTATGCAAACAAAAACTTTTTGTATGTGATTAATCGCGATTAACCGTTTGCCAGCACTAGTAAAAACTAAAGTATACTACAGTACGCATTACAGTTTATCAGTTCACTATAGTTAATACTACAGTATTATGTAGCATTCATTAACAAAGTGTTGTAAATACTATAATATACGTATACAGTATAGTACACTTTACTATAGCATGATTCAAAAACATTATAGTATTTACTATAAATTAATATAGTATTTTTTCATGTGGGTTGGTGCAAGTAATTCTGATGGATCATCATTAAGATCTAATTATTAGTAGGGATAAATCTAACTACAGCTGCTGGATATCAACAATTTAAAATGCATTTTGTATTCGCTACTAATAACCAAAAAAAAAAATAATGTATCTAGTATCTACTGAATAGTTCTAAGTGGAATTTAAAAGGATTAAAAGGAAATATCTGCTAGTAATTACAATTACAACGATACTTTATATAAATCATAGCCATGATGATGATGATGATGATGATGGCACGCGATCAGTTTAAATGCGCTTGCACCGGTGACAGTATTGCGTCACAGTTACTGTAAATGCTACATAGATTGCATGTAAAAGCACTACAGACCGTGGATGCATGTGTATTTCTATGCATCCAGCGCTTGATGAGGAGCTCGGTCGCTGCGTGTCATTTTTGGCGACAATTTGACGATCTTGGAAACATACTCACCCCATTAACCACTCCATGATGACTGAACGGGACAAATCCAAGCAGAGCTGATCCTGTCCCCCGTCGTTTTATCCTAACGTAGCTAACGGAGTCTGGATCGGCTCTCGGTTGTGTTTAATCTCCGGTGCTCGCGTTAATGACCGGCGCATGAGAGGTGGATGCGCTCCTGCGCTCCGATCGAGGACCGCATTGACTTTGACGCTTGGCGAAGGGTGGCAGAAGGATACTTTCTGTGTTGAAGGGTCGTCTGAAGCTGCGCTCACTAATCTCCCCGCTGCTGCTGCGCCGGAGTATGGCGGCTCTCCGGTCACCGAAGCATCGCGCTCCACCGGAGACGGTCTCGGGTCGGATCGGGCCGCGGGGCTCTCGCTGAGCTTGTAGGGCAAGTGGAGAGGCTGTTTGCAAGCTCTGCCATATACAGGAAATCCGGAAGTAAACACAGGTTCGACGCCGACCCCCTCTTCTCTCCGGGGATGTGGTCGGTTCACCGAGGCATGCTGGGATATGTAGTTCCCCGTCAAAGCTGAAGACTACACGCAGACGTGACGTGTAGTGCGTGCTGCGCAAGACGCTCTCTGACTGCTACACTAAAGTGTTCTGGGTTGACTTTTCCAATTTTGTTAAATTTATAGATATATATTTATGTCCAAACTTCTGTATAACCCCCCAAAAATGTGTTTTTTGAATCTAGACCCTTCTCATTTTAAATTTAGTATTCATTTATTGCTATTTCTTGCCAAAATTGTTCATTTAGCAGACGTTTTTATCCAAAGCGACTTACAAACGAGGACAACAGAAGCAATCAAAACCAACAAAAGAGCTATAACACGTCTCAGTTAGCCGAACACAGTGCATTCATAAATGTACATTTTCAAAGAAAACTCCTTCCTTTTTTGTTTTCAGGAAAGATGTTGATGTGTATATAAACTCTTTTAGAAACTCTAATAATTGTATTGCATGTAAGGCTCTTATAAGCTAACATAGTATGCTTTGGATTAATGCATGCAACCCTCTTTGTCTTTTGTTCTTATTCTGTCTTTGTATTTGTGCATAATAATAATAATAATAATAATTAATAAAAACTCGTACTGCTACACTTGGTCTGATGTTAAGAAATGCAAAGAAATGTCAATTGCATGCTATCTTTAAAATATGTTATTTGCACTTATTCACACAAAAGTAAGGGTCTGTTGTTAACTTTTACATTTTGCAAGATAAATATTATATTCATAAACATAAATTTGCGAAATGCATACCAAAGTGTAATTTATTTTTTTATTGGAAATGGAAGCTCTGGTGTCTCTGATGCAAATTAATAACACAAAGATTGACATACTGTTAGATTTCATGAGATTTGTATTTTTCTGTAAAAAGAAAGAATTCTCCTATGATTAAATATGTTTTCTACTGAATCTGACTGCTTTGTGTCTGTTAAAAAATAAAAAGGCCTGTATAAAATATTATAGCAAAATGTTCAATTTCCCTGCTACATTGTAATCTCAATAGGCCTATATATTATAATAACATTGATATATTATAATTGAGTGCTGTCAAGCGATTAATCGCATCCAAAATAAAAGTGTTGGTTTGCATAATATATATGTGTGTGTACTGTGTATATTTATTATGTATATATAAATACAAACACATGCATGTATATATTTAAGAAAAATATGGTATGTTTATATATTAAAAAAATTTATTTAGAATATAAAATATAATAATATAAATATATAAATGTATATACATGTAAATATTTTCTAAATATATACTGAATGTGTGAGTATTTATATATACATAATAAATATACACAGTACACACTCATATATTATGTAAACAAAAACTTTTATTTTGGATGCGATTAATCGCGATTAATCGTTTGGCAGCACTAATTATAATTATATTATAATTAAAATGAATGTCGAGTTGACACCCTCATGTAAGTTAACTCTCAAATCCCTCTGCATAACTTAATTTCTTTCCTGTTATTAATTAACACATTTAAGTGCTTGAGATTGACAAGAACATTTTTTTTTTTTTAAGTGTGGCATTTTAATACTTCTTTTAAAAAGTTTAACGCATTTTAAAATTACAGAATTCAAAATGTAACAAACTGAACGACGCGAATGATTGTTAAGTGTGTCTGTGCTTTCCTGAGTATGTACTGCTATTTGAAAAAAATAAAAAAATAAGTTTATTTGAAAAAAAATATAATAAAGTAACACTTGTGTCACAGTAAGATGTAAGTAATGCTGTTTCTGTTCAATATGTGATCAAATCCACCAGAGGGCGTCATCTATCATCAAAAGAAACTCGTGTTCTGCTTCTTCAGTGTACACTTGAGTGTTTGTCTCCTGCTTTCTTTTAGTTTTGTAGTTTTTTGTTTAGTTGCCTCACTGTTGGTTGTGATTGTGAATGCAACACAATATTTAAGACTTACACATTCTGAAAACTGAGTCATTAATATGTTTAATCTTTTTTTTTTTTTTTTTT
>NW_015542379.1:893889-895427 GCF_001515605.1 Sinocyclocheilus anshuiensis
AATTTTTTTTTTTTTTTTTTTTGTCGACATTTAGATGACGTGAATATAGACCACATCAAAGCTTCTCTACAGACATGCACTAAAAGCCACAAAACCCCCATGACTCCACTATATTTCTCCATCACACTCGTCTGTTTGACCTCCCTCGCTCCTTCAGGATTCGTAACACTGCGTGACTGTGGACAGAACTGTGCAGATCTCCTCCTGCAGTCTGAAGACTCGTGGTGCCAGATCGGTGCAGGGCTGAATATGACACCTCCGGGGCAGACAAGGTCGCTCCAGGAGCCGCCAGACTTCAGATCGATGGAGAAACATCTGAGCCAGCAGCCTCACAAACACCCACACACGCTGCATTTAGGCCCAGAACCTGATTCTCTATTATTTCTGTTTAGTGACAGTCACATTAAAATTAGTTTATTCTTTTTTCCATGCATTACATATACTGTTAACATAGATTGTTGTACCCTTGTCACAGATACAGATTTTCAATCTTTCCAAAAATTATGAAAAGCCATTATAAAATTGTAGCTATAAACTAAAAGCAATATTTATTTTGTGAAATGTTAATATGATAATATAAACAGTTTTGAACAAAAGGCTAGACTATTTTCTCCTTGCTAATACATAAATGCAGCATATATATATATATATATATATATATGTATAAAACATTAAGAGAAAATATTATGAAATACAGTAAAAACATTAACCTGAACTGAACAGAAAATCTGTAAAAAAAAAAAAAAAAAAAAAAAAAGGGGGGGCACTGTACTGTATTAATAGGAATTTTCATTGTGCCATCACAGATTGATACTAAACACAATAAATTACTTGAGATGTGCTGAAAATTGAATTGCTGGACCAAAAAGATTTTGCAACAACAAACTAAACATGACTGATAAATAACAAATGAAACTAGAAAAAGCACCAGTTGGTGACATTCTATCTCTCATATACTCATATATACACACTCATATACAGCTGTATGTTTGAATGAAAAGCCAAAATACATCTCACAACTCAGTATGGCCCTTACTGTCAATATAAGCAGACTGGTCTGACATTTATGTAGATCAGTTCCATTGTATGATCTATTAAAACTCTTTGTTTCAGTAAGCAGGTTGAGGACGGTCCAGTTAAAGCTGATATCTGATATCTGACCGCATGCTGACCAGTGCTCTCTTCTGCGGAAGCTGCGAGCTGCGACACTATTACTTATTCATAAAGAGTTGTTGTTGTGCAGGGGGCCATTAAAGGACATGAGACTTGAGAGAGCATTGCATTACCTGCTCATTTATTATGAATGGAACAAAGGACGATCACTCTTTGCTGTAACTGCAAAAATAGATGCACTTTAGAAAGTGTTAAAGCGCTGTTGTGAACGGTTTGAGACGCAGTCTGAATCTGAAAGTGGGAGCAAAACATGATCGCTAGGCTACACAATATTATTTACTTTCTTTATGCATGTTTCGGGTATTATTGGGCATGATTTATTGACCTACATTTTATATATATATATATATATATATATATATACA
>NW_015542379.1:895478-905207 GCF_001515605.1 Sinocyclocheilus anshuiensis
TATGTTACATTTTAATTTATATTATAATTTAATTTTAGTTAAAGTTTTAGCAATGTTGCTGTCTGTTTTGTCATTTTTATAATTTTTCCTTTTTTAAATTAAAATATGTCTGTGTAGGTTTAGTTTTTGGTTTTAGTTTATTTAGTTTTAGTTATTTAAGCGCTTAATATGAACAAAATATGGAAAAAAAAAACATTTAAATAAAAATAAAAAACATTGTTTATTTACTTATTTCAGTTAAAGTTTATTTTATTTTACCTCAAGATAAGAAGAAGAAAAAAAAAATGTTATGGTTGTGGTTTCAGTTTTAGTTCACGATAATAACCCTGAATTGAGCCAAATCATGTTCACATCCAGAGCTTCATGGGCCATCAAACGACCAGCCATCAGCTGTTTAATCTCTATTTATTCTGACATTTAAACCAATTTGCTTCGAATGAAGTATTTATTCATTTATCATAATTACCTTGGCCTGCATTAGTTGAAAGAATGTAGTTCACTGCGTGCTGCTTATGTAAGTCCAGAGGAGGAGCGAGAGAGAAAAGTGGGATGAGAAGTCTTCTTTATTTTGAAAGCAGCATTAGTCACTTGCTCTAGAGATCATGGAAAGGGGAAAATGTCCTGATGACGTCATCATTCTTTAACAGTTTCCATACAGAGGGTTTGGATCTGGACGCCAGAGCTCCACATTACAGTGTCACGTCTGGATATAATCAAATGTTCTCTTTATCGGTTGTTCACACGCTCTCTCACGCACAGGCCTGCGAACACATTGTCCATTTGCTCATTCGAGGTGAGATCAGCTGCTGTATTTTTGTATTTTACTCATACAAAAAAATGTAAACTCATATCAGTAACCTATTATTGCACGTGGAGCAGGTCTCCTCTAATGAAAGACGCCATGTTGAGATCACATGACGTGCTCAATATTACTCACTTTATTTGTTTTATAGTAAACCCCTGACATGATTTTGCTCATGGATTAAATGAATCATGGCTCGGCATAGAGTGTGTCCAAAGTTGCACAGTAATCCACACTGAATCCACACCACTAGGTGTCAGTATTTCAGTGCGAGGTGACACCAAACCCCTTCCTTATTTGCTGAAATTGATTTGAATAAAATGTGAATTGGAAATATGTAGATCAGTGTTGAGGAGTAGTTAGCACAAAGTAGTGACTCTACTCAATTAATTATTATAATTTTTGTCCCGGTAGTGTGATGGCAGTTACCTTACTTTTTTTTCTGTTGTTGCTGAGGCTCTTTCATATTAAACAGTTAAAAAAAAAGTTGTCTGATTCATCAGTGTCTCAGCAATGGATGCTCTGCAGTGAATGGGTGCCGTCAGATTGAGAGTCCAAACAGCTGATAAAAACATCACAATAATCCACAAGTGATCCACAGCACTCCAGGCCATCAGTTAACATCGGGAGAAGCCAAAAGCTGCGTGTTTGTAAGAAACAAATCCATCATTAAGGCATTTTAACTTCAAACCATTGTTTCAAGCCAAAATATGAGTCCATAATCCATAATAACGCTACAATCTCCTGTTGTCTCACATCAAAATAGACCAAAATCCTGTTTTGGCTCGTAAACAGTCTGTGCATATCTGTGCATATTTCTCTCCTGATTCAGACCAGACCACTTTTTCACTGGAGGAGATTATGGATTATGGATTTATATTTTAGCCGGAACCTAACCCTAACTCCTGAATGTTTTTTTGTTTGTTTTGTCATCTTCTCCAGATGTGAACTGATGGACTGGAGTGCTGTGGATTACTTGTGGATCATTGTGATGTTTTTATCAGCTGTTTGGACTCTCATTCTGACGGCACCCATTCACTGCAGAGCATCCATTGCTGAGACACTGATGCAATGCTACATTTCTACAAATCTGATGAAGAAACATACGTATTTATTCCTTTAAAATGCATATACAAACTGATGCATATATTAAAAAAAAAAAAAATGTATATAGATACAACATGAGCATTTATAAAAGCAAATACTCTTCTAAGGGTGCTCAGTGTTTTGGCAGTCTCTGCATTAGTCAGTATGTCTTTGCCAAATAAAGCCAGAGGAAGATACTCTACTTGGGACACACACACACACACACACACACAGACTCCTACAGAAACATGGCCTAAATTAGATCCTGACCATATAGAATACAGAACACAAATCTAATGGAAAGTCTATAACAAAGCATCACAAATCTGTCTCCTCCAAGCAACACCTACCACACCAGAGTCTAACACTTACTAATGAACGTCACTTATACACAATTAGATTTAGATGTTGATTGCAACCCTAATATTTGAAAATTAACCTCAGCTCTGTAGTCTGTTGTAGGGTATTCTTGTCTCAGTCTGCTAATTGGCCCTTCACAGTCTTTGTCAGTTTGATATTCAGCATTAGTGTAGGTGTTTTGGCAGTCTCTGCATTAGTCAGTATGTCTTTGCCAAATAAAGCCAGAGGAAGATACTCTACTTGGGTGAGTTATATTTCTCATACACTTATCATTTTGTCCTTCTCCATGCAAAAGACAATTAGGGCTCATAGATTTTAAACCACTCAGTCAGTCAAGTACAGTTGTAAATTTAAGCGTATATTGTGTGTGTGTTTGTGGCTTCAGTAAGGTGCAGATCATTAGAGAGTGAATGGTCACCTTCATTAGTGCTGAGCTGTCTGAAATGTATTTGCTGTAACAGATGTGAAACACACACACACACACACACACACACACACACACACACACACACACACACACACACACACACAGACTCCTACAGAAACATGGCCTAAATTAGATCCTGACCATATAGAATACAGAACACAAATCTAATGGAAAGTCTATAACAAAGCATCACAAATCTGTCTCCTCCAAGCAACACCTACCACACCAGAGTCTAACACTTACTAATGAACGTCACTTATACACAATTAGATTTAGATGTTGATTGCAACCCTAATATTTGAAAATTAACCTCAGCTCTGTAGTCTGTTGTAGGGTATTCTTGTCTCAGTCTGCTAATTGGCCCTTCACAGTCTTTGTCAGTTTGATATTCAGCATTAGTGTAGAGGCAGTTTAATAAATGGGATATGTTTTTTATATATATATTTTGTATGCATCATATTCACATATAGCAGGTGTCGTAAATTATATGTGTGTGTGTGTGTGTGTGTCCATTTTTTTTTAAACATTATAAAAAAGTTTGTCTTGGTTTTGTCAACATTTAGGCAAAATTCAGTTTTATCTGTTTGCACTCGTTACGTTTAAATGTTCTCTGAACATTCTGAAGCAAGTACTAACTTTTTAAAAATGTCTAAACATTTTGGAGAACATTAAAGACCAAATAATGTTGAATAAATGTTCTATTAACGTTACTGGAGGAATGTTTCTTCATAACTTTAAGAGAACCTTGTCAGAATGTTCTGATGATGTTTCCTGTTAGCTGGATCTCTATATATATTGCCTTCAGGACAAAATTTAAAATCTGAGAAAACCTCAAATTTTTGACACACAGGGATGTCCTCATTTGTTAAAATTTTTACATTTTTTAATAATTATTATTATTCTAATACTGTAAAAGTTTAGCTTGTTAGAGATTAAATGTACGTTTTATAGTATTTATAATTAGCTATATTTAAAATCAATAGAAGTTTATGGTTTGTCTCCATTTAGATAACACACAAGTAAAGTGTGTAGGTGTATTGTAGTTAACAGCCATTATAAATGTGTGTGTTTGTGTTGTATTTGCACCAGAGACTCAGACAAAGACCAAAATGTTTTCAAATAATATATTATTGCTCATTGCCAGAATGAAACCAATACAATAAATTAAAGCAAAAATGCATGCAACTTTAAATAGACCATTTAAGTTTAAGTACATTTATTTTACATATACATGTAAATATGTCTAGATTTACAGCTTAGTACATAGTGCTGCTGGATGCAGCTTGTCTATTTGTAGGTAGCCAGCCATTCTGAGCATGCTCAGTGCACAGTAGTAGGTCTGAGAGAGTCTCAGCTTGAACATACACTTCATATCTTCACTCTTTTATTACACTGCTGATAAAATATATAACACTGAATAGTGACATTACTGAATGCAACTGCCCTTATTTACGCAATTTATAGCTAAATAGAACATTGGGCAATGACAAAAAATAAACGTTGCACAGCAATTACATCTTCTCAAAGTTTGGCATACATACAGTTCCCTCTCAGAAGTCACTGTTAAGTGCGACTGCCCTAATCTGCATCAAAACCAGCATAAACACACACACATACACACACACACTCGTTTCATTCTTTCATGTTTAGTGTCTTTGTATGGTCATGCTAGAAGGATATCCTCCATCGTGCTCCTTCATTTTGAGTGTACCATAAGATGGCATGCCAGAAAAAGGTCACTCTGTGAGGTCTTTGGTGTGAGTGCATATCATAGTCTATAAGCTCCTCAAAAACACTTGTAGTCCAGCACCATACCAGAGACTTGGCTTTTTGCAAAATCAAATGGACAGCGTCTTTAGTGTATCCTTTTATACCTAAATGACACCGTTTCAACCCTAGTTTGAAAAAGCCGTCAGACACGAGTCGCTCTTAGATGCAAAGCTCTTTACCAACAGAACTCTGTAATAAATAAACAGATTTCGCTGGAGTTATTGCCTTCGTGTTAGATTGTCATCTTTGTCAGGATACCTCGATGTGCTCCATGCTACCAGAGAAACTGGATTGCTTGCCCAGCTTCCCAAATTCCTCGCTGCTTTGCGTTGTGTTAATACCCTCTTCGAACTCCATCTGGCAGCTGCGGCGCTTGTACTTCGTGTCCATTTGCGATACGCTGCACACTACTGCTTTCCCGTCCTCGAGCCAGCTGTGTCTTTGAAAGTCCAGCGGCTCCAGCGTTTTGTCCTTGGGCTTGGAGTTGCCAGCTTGGCCACTGCAACTGTAAGCCGCGCAGGCAGGACCGCTGCCAAAGTGCACGGTGCTCCCTGTTCCAGATGGTGCCAAATTAGTGCCTAAGAACCAATGGCAGTCACCCGTGGGTGTGATTGGGGTGGTGGCTTCATTCGAGCCTCTATGCATGGTCCAAGAAGCAGATGTACCCAGCGGCAAGCTGAGGAAAGAAGGCGCCTTCAAGTTGGTCTCGCAAATGGGATCCTGGGGTCTTGGCCCGCAGTTACCCTGCTTCAGTTTGAGGGAAAGAGTTAACCTCTCCAAGCCACCGCTTTCCCACCTCTCGCTTTGTTGGCTCGTCCTGGACTTGCTAGTCACAGCAGTACACCGTAACTCCGCAGGGCTTGGGTGGCTCATAGTTGAAGGGTGCTGGCATACTCCATTGCTGTTCTTTAGACTGTCAAACCTGCAGAGTTTGGGCATGTTTTCCGAGTCCGATGAGGAGTTGGGAAAAGATTGCTGGTTTTGGTTCGAGGAGTAGACAGACTTGATGTCAAGGGAGAAGGAGCACTTGAGCCGTTTGTTTTGAAGGATTCGTTCGGTGGACAGGTGAAGGGAGCTTAGGTCTTTCCGCAGCGAGGTAGGAGATGGAGGCTTTAGGGTGATCTCTGCAGCTTGTAGAGTCTGCTGGTCGAAGCGATCGCTCTCCATCTTTCGGACCTCTGCCACCCCTTCAGTCGGCTTCCCTGCTAACCTTATAGGGTCACAGGGTAGACTCTTCTTCATCTGCAAGCCTCTCTCGAACTCCAGCAGCTGACCCAAGAAGTTGAAGTTCGGAGATATTGGTGGCCGACGGTCCTTCACAAACCTACAGGTACGTCAGATATGAACAAATTCAATTGGATACCAAAATTCAACTGGTTTTCTGTTTTTAGCCAAGTCTAGAGACATTTATGCAATTGCTGGTCTGGTCTTGATCTAGCTGGTGGACTGGCACAGACAGACAACTATGCTGGTAAACCAACAGAGGTTTGCTGATTAAGCTTGTTATCAATATCTCAAGGTTGGGACCACAATCCAAAACACAACAGCTAGACACCATATTTTATTTGACACAAACAATATTGTGGTTTGGATGACCCTGTTGAAAAAACAGTATATGCTGGTTAGGCATGTTTTGAAGCATGGCAACTGGTTATGAGCTGGTCCTGAGCAGGAGCTATTTGCTTAGGACCAGCTTAAACCAGCTCAGGACCAGCTTATAAAGCATACCTAAACATACCTAACCAGCATATGCTGTTTTTTTCAACTGGGGATGGTCCCCATCATGGGATACTGATGTTCCTACCAGGCTTCGTGACTAGATTAATCAGCATTTTTGGCTGGTGAACAATATGTGACCCTGGAGCACAAAAGCAGTCATAAGTACCACAGGTATATTTGTAGCAATAGCCAACAATACATTGTATGGGTCAAAAAAAGTATTGATTTTTCTTTTATGCCAAAAATCAATAGGATATTAAGTAAACATCATGTTCCATGAAGATATTTAGTAAATTTCCTACCGTAAATATAACAAAACTTAATTTTTGATTAGTAATATGCATTGCTAAGAACTTAATTTGGACAACTTTAAAGGCGATTTTCTCAATATTTAGATTTTTTTTTGCACCCTCAGATTCCAGATTTTCAAATAGTTGTATCTCAGCCAAATATTGTCCTATCCTAACAAACCATACATCAATGGAAAGCTCATTTATTCAGCCTTCAGATGATGCATAAATCTCAATAATAATAAAAAAATGCCCCTAATGACTGGTTTTGTCACATATGACTATGTTGTTCCACCAACTAGACCGGAAGCAAACAAACTTAGACCTTAGTCTAGGCTTGGTCTGGCACTCCATAGAGCATCTGAACATCCAAAGAGCTGCAGTTACCTGTAGGCATCATCTGAAGACAGGCCCATAGTTTTCATGATGTAGGCAATGGCAATGGTTGCAGAGCGGGATATGCCAGCCAAGCAATGGACGATGACTCTGCAGTTTGACACCTTGGCTTTGTCTGTGGATAGAGAGGAACAGCAAACCAGTCAAAAGCAGTTCCACTGTTAAACTGCACACAAAGCATGAGGTCATCTCACTCGCCAACCTCAAATGCTGACATCACTTATACCTCCCTCAAATGCTGATGCACAGATGGCTAGAGTTAACCAAGCCCCTAACCTTAGAGTTCTCTAACGTCTTACAAGCTTGCTTCTAGAATGCCCCACTGTCCATTCAGCAAACCACAAAGTCTGACGTTCTTACCAATGAACTCGTTGGTTTTTTCCAACCATGGAAGCAGCTTCTCGCAGTAGCTGTCGTTGACGGGAATGCGCATGAAGTGGCTGTCGCTGATGAAGTCAGGTTTGGGGCAAGTGTTGCTGGCATTTAGAAAGTAGGTGATTCCATTCTGAGTCATCAGTTCCTGTTAAAAGATGGAAGTTATGAAGAAGTTCGTACAAAGATAGAACTCATTCTGAGTCATCAGTTCCTGTTAAAAGATGGAAGTTTTGAAGAAGTTCGTACAAAGATAGAACTATAGGGGGGGGGATCCAACATTTTCCTTGAGCAGATTCCGGCTGTATCAGTGAGTCTGCCACGCATGCTAAAACTATTGTAAATGAGAAATATGTAGAAAGATAATGTCAAAAAAAAAAAAAAACATGTTTTGGTGGTGAGTTTCATGTCAACTTGACAGGGCTAACATTTAAATCAACCCAACATCAATGAAAGTATTTTCCCGGAATGCATTCAGCTGCCTGTTATCTAAGTAAGTGATGAGATACACTGCAATTAAGTTGTTCCAAGGTATGCGCAAACACCCTCCAGGTAAAAGAAAACTATTCCTGGTTATCTGATCATGCCTCATGAATTTGTTATGTCTTCACCACAGGAATTACTGAGCGCTAGAAACTGAAAGCATTTCCTTGATATGACGATATTAAAGGGGTCTGTATGCAATAGTTATACAATTTTTTTTAACATTTTATTTTAACTCTTGAGGTCCACCAACCTTATTGAGGACGTCTCTCTGGGAGCCCAAGTACAGGTGGGGCAGAATGCGGGTGGGACCGACGTTGGCCACAGGTAAACAGGGTTGGGACAGACTGAGAGGTTGAAGAGTGGCTGGTTTACTCTCACACAGGTCAGGAAAACAAGACGAGAAAGCTGCAAAGCCACCTGAAAGAGTACAGAGAAGAAGAGAACTGTTTTAGGATGAAGATATTCGGATATGATTCAGCTTACCACACATTGAGACCATAAAATATTGTGTGTACATACATTGTTCTCACACACACACAGTTTGCTGCAAACTCAATTACTTACAGTAAGAATGGAATAATAGTAACAATGAAGGGGGTTTCCAAACATCCTATCCGACTGAATTACGCATGAACCCCAAACACAAACTCCACAGGAGCCAAAAAGCCTTTCCGCCACAACAGAAACATCCTGTCGTTTCAATTCTTGCACTAGAATATCCAGTACACGTAGTGTACAGTGGATGACCCTCCGCCAGGATGAAGAAATATTTTGTGGTATTGTTTTTACACTCTCTGAACCCATATTTGCTTTTTCACTCAAGCAAGCCAGTTTGCAGTGCTGGGGAGTCACTATAGTTACATGTAACGGAATTACGTAATTTAATTACAAAATTTAAGTAATTACAAAATAACTGAGAAAAAAAACTAGTTACTAATTAAATTAGTTACTTATGAAAATGTTAACGATTACAAAGGGGGTTGCATGTGAATATTTTCACACGCATAACGATTTCATTGATTTCTTTCCCAAATTGCATTGACTGCTTTACAATTTTAGACACCAATGTTTCAGGAGTTTAGGACACAGAATAGGACACATGCTTATTTGATAACTGTTTTATTTCCTACTTTGGTTTATGTATATGTTTTTTTTTTTTTTTAAGATTAACTTTTTTTTTTGTTAACTTTTTTTTTTTTTTCAGGGAACAGTAATGTAAAACAAAAAGCATCTGTGCAAATTTAGAACCCACCCCAACCCAGGTAGACTCCAAAAAATAATATATCATGTACATCTTAAAAACCAAGGCATTGCTATGCCAGTGTTTCCTTTATGCAATGATTTGATTTAAAAAACAACATCATAACTATAAAACTGTATTTTATGATTTTAAATCTGTATTTAACCTCAGAATGATCTCAAAGTAAAAAGGTCTGATTTTGTGGTGGCTGTGCTTTAAAATTAAATTATCATAATCTTAATTCAAGTGAAGAAGGATTTTGAAAATCTGACCGCATCAGTCTGTAAGGTTAACCCTGCCTGCTTTAAATGCTTGAAAATGATTAACAGTTGAAACATCCTTTAGAAATGTATAAAAGTAATCAAAATGTAATCAGTTAGATTACTTTAATAAAGTCATTGAAATAGTTACACTACTTTTACATTTTAAGCAGGGTAAACCTGTTACATTTCCAAACTAACACTATAGCTTTAGCTGGCGCATTGGTCGACACTACTGTCGGGTTGCAAGAGTGGCTAAGCTCCTCTTTGAAAAGGAAATGAGAAAAGCACTGGACTGCATGGTGAAAGCCGAGGCAGATAGGGTGTCAGTGTCTAGTTCTTCTTGCATGATCTCATCTCCTCTCCCTGTGTCCAGCATCACACAGCGGGAATGAAGCAGGCCACAGGAACACTGACACCCAACCAGAGCTCAGAGGAAGCACGCACACGCACACACACACACACACAAACACACACACACACACACACACACACACACACACACACACACACACACACAC
>NW_015542379.1:905722-908618 GCF_001515605.1 Sinocyclocheilus anshuiensis
GTTGTGTTTCCATGTTTTATGGGGACATTCCATAGGCGTAATGGTTTTTATACTGTACAAACTGTATATGCTATTGCCCTACACCAACCCTACCCCTAAACCTACCCCTTACATGAAACTTTGTGCATTTTTACTTTCTCAAAAAAACTCATCCTGTATGATTTATAAGCTTGCTTCCTCATGGGGACCTCAAAAATGTCCCCACAAGGTCAAAATTTACTAGTATTACTATCCTTGTGGGGACATTTGGTCCCCATAACGTGATAAATACCAGGTACACACACACACACACACACACACTTTAATTGTGAATGATTCCAGTCTAAAGGCCCGCTCACACCAAGGACGACGAATATAATGATATAAATAAGACATGGTTTTAAAGAATAGTGAGTCTGCTGTATAACGATAACGGCACAGAGGAATGATATTGTTAAAGCCACTTTTCCGAAAGATTTTATGAACAATAAAAACATTGACAACCAATCAGAAACCATCCGGATTTAAAGAGCTCAAGCACTTAAAGCAGCAGACGACAAAACTGCTGCTTAAGCTTGTAATCAAAAGAACGTCATCGTGCATCGCTGTGGACACTGATATAGTTGTGTTCTTGGTGCGAACGGGACTTTAGTCTTAGTCTAGTAGAGAATTTTAAACGTTTTATTGCTAAGGAACCCTAAAAAGCAATGTTATTGGGTTTTGGATGTTATATGTCATTGTGTTAAAATTACTAATAAAAAACTATTATAAATCATAAATCATTTAAATATCAAATATACATTTTTGTATAACACTTTCAAATATATTTTACACAATAAATATAATTCCAAAGCACATTGACAGAAAGGTTTACTCTATAAAATGACTCGTATATAAAAACTCATGTCATATACGTAGTTAAAATTGTTTGCATAAAAGTTTCAAATTAATTTGTGACCTGCTTAACACTCGCCCACACATGCACTGGCCTCAATATTATTTATGTATTTGTTTGTTTGCTTGTTTTTTGGACCATGTACAATATTTTAACGTAACTATTTTCTATGCAATGCATTGCACCAGATTTAGCCAATGGCTTATTTCCATCTGCAATTATTTTGGGATCCCTAATGAAGCCTCTTTTAGCCCTTTATTTGGTGACCTCAAACCTAAAACAGCACTATGTTTGTGTTATTCCTTTAAACAACTGAAATAAAGACAAAAAAAGGATATGCTGATTTGGAATCAGTCCTCGCTCATGTAGACGGGGCAATGACATCACGCTGAATTAGTGTTTGAGTTTGCATGGGTCATCTGTCTGAGACATACAGGCACATGCAAATCAAGCTGGGAGAATCACTGTTATGAAACAGGGAGAGATTGAGAAACAAAATAGCGACAGAAGACGCAAAACATTTGAATACAGGCAATAAAAGCAGATGAGCTCATCGGCATGAAGTAAGAGTCTGTGAGCAGATGCATGTGACTGGAGAAGGCAATTATTCATCCATCAATCCATTCGTTTCATCCGATTCAACATTTACTGACCCAGTTCACAGCAGAGAAAGAGTTCTGGACCTTTCAATGCAATGTTCACATGACATCACTCAGCAAGGCCATTCGATATGCTATGCGAGTCAAACCAAACAGACCTGTTTAGAAGACCTTTTCATGTGTCACAAATGACATCATGACCCGCTCTTGTCACGGAAAGAAGTGTCAGTGTTACTCGATTCACACACTGACTTCACGCCAAGCAAGCTACCAGGAAGCTGTTTCAAACCACTCACTCGGTGAGTTTTGACTTTATAAAAGCGCAAGCTGAATATTCAAATCAGCAGCGCCTGGGCCCTTTAAGGCCCAACTCGAGGGCTGCCTGTTTCCAGCTATTAAAAGCAGCCGCCGAGCAGCATGGCATAGCACCTCGATGCTCTGACACGAGGTTTTAACATCCCACGACTGAGTAGCCTGCTTTATGACATCACAAGCCAAAGTGAAATCAGTTTCCAGGCCGTGCAGAAAAAGAAAAGCATGTGGAAAGACAGAGAAATAGACATTGCCTTGACTGAATTAGTGCAGACCTGGCTGGCTGACATTCCACAGGCGTGATGTCAGCGTGTATAGTGCCGGAGCCAATCTGCTCTGAGGGTTGCATTACATGCGGCTCGCTGAGATAAAAAGGACTTCATTATTGATTTTAGTGTAGGATTAACACACTGTCACGTTGCACACACACGAGGAACGAGGAGACGCTGGAGAATACGTTTAACAGGACTTTATTACCACCAAGGAACCAAGGGAGACGAACACAGGAAGACGTTCACACGAAGACGTTCAACAGCGGACAGAGAACTAGGGACTGGGAACACTTTAAATACACACAGGAGGAGGGGATGACGAGACACACCTGGGATCAATGAACCATCATGGGGAAAACCTGGGACAAATTAAACATGGAAAAGGAACACCTGGGGAGCAAGACACAGACAAAACATGGAACAGAGTCTGACACACACGTTCTGTGTTGCAAGCAACCATCTTGTTTTGTATGAATTGCAAAACTGCCAGAAAGTGCTTGCATTGAAGAATCTGATTTGAGTGTAATTGCAATACATGCAATGGGGGTGGGCACTCTGGAGGTCCCTCAGGACAGACACGGGACAGTGGGCCTCCAGAGCGGTACCCGTTCGGGGTGCCATGGCGGATCCGGGGACTCGGGAGTCCATGGCGGATCCGGGGACTCGGGAGTCCATGGCGGATCCGGGGACTCGGGAGTCCATGGCGGATCCGGGGACTCGGGAGTCCATGGCGGATCCGGGGACTCGGGAGGCCATGGCGGAGCAGGGGACTCGGGAGGCCATGGCGGAGCAGGGGTCTCGGGAGGCCATGGCGGAGCAGGGGACTCGGGAGGCCATGG
>NW_015542379.1:908956-909367 GCF_001515605.1 Sinocyclocheilus anshuiensis
CAGCGGACAGAGAACTAGGGACTGGGAACACTTTAAATACACACAGGAGGAGGGGATGACGAGACACACCTGGGATCAATGAACCATCATGGGGAAAACCTGGGACAAATTAAACATGGAAAAGGAACACCTGGGGAGCAAGACACAGACAAAACATGGAACAGAGTCTGACACACACGTTCTGTGTTGCAAGCAACCATCTTGTTTTGTATGAATTGCAAAACTGCCAGAAAGTGCTTGCATTGAAGAATCTGATTTGAGTGTAATTGCAATACATGCAAACGCCTCGGCCTCTACGGCTGGAGCCATAGTACCCCCCCGCAAAAAATACTTGGGGAAATGTAAGGGGCCTGGAGCCCTCCCTGGGCCTAACGGGGAAACACGAGCCCTCCCTGGGCTTAACTGGGGATC
>NW_015542379.1:910076-911708 GCF_001515605.1 Sinocyclocheilus anshuiensis
ATCGTTTGACAGCACTAATATATATATATATATATATATATATATATATATGCACACACACATACAATATATACAATGTGTATATAAAATTATGCTTAGAAAAATAGAAAAATAAAATAATATTTTAAAAACGTATATTTAAATTATCTTGTTTTTTTCATTCACCTTCAGTTTCCTCACAATGAATAAAGCAGTATATGTATACTTTTTTTTTTCTTCAGTATTTCTGTCATTTTCCAGTATGATATCTATTTTGAAATGTTACATTTACTTGAGAGGCAAAATGACTTAAGTCTTGTTTTCTCAGAAACTGATCAAAATGAAGTCAGTTTCTGCTTAAAACAAGAACAAATATATGAAAGTGGGGATCAGAAAAATTGTTTTCTGACTCTTTTGGCAGATATTTGTTCTTGTTTTAAGTATAAACTTGCTTCATTTTGATCCGTTTCTCAGAAAACAAGACTTCTTAAGTCACCGTGCATCGCCATTAAATTCATCTTTATTTAATAAAAACAAGACAGACACTGAAAATGAACAGCAGTGAACCTCAACAAGTCACTTAGTGGCAAGATCCACAAAAAATGTGATTTGGTTTTCCTGAACATCTGATTTGAAATAATACAGCTTCTGAATTAAGATTTAGGAAAAAAGCAGCGTAGATCCCCTCTCTGGTGAGCAGAGAGATCTCAATGATAACAGTCCCCAAAACTATCCTCAGCGCTCCTCACAGTTACACTTACAGGCTGGAAAACTCAGTGGTTGAGTAAAACAATCCCCACTTTCAGAGTTTATACTGGTGTGATCCTATAGATGTCTAATAAACCTGGCATTGTATATTACGATTATTGTTGGCTCTCTGACGAATTGCTTTTGTTTCTCTTTTATAAGTTGCTTCAGATAAATGCATTTTGTTTTGTGCAGATTGTATTTTTTGTGTGTCTGTGCATTTTGAAATGAAATCAAAAATGAACAATGTGCATTATGTGAGTGTGTGAGGACTAAAGACAGATCTGTAGTGTTTAGGGCCTTGCTTAGCTGGAGCTTACAACAAGACTGCTAAATTGGTCGAGGGTCACATGATACTCCAGCAAGTTCAGACACATTCAGATTGACGTATGATGACACAATGTCATGTTTCAAATCTCACAGCCATCAGGTTTCCATACTTCTGCTGTTGATGTCAGCGCATGATAGATCGAAGGCAGTTAGCATCTGCTGAAACAGTATTGCAAATCTTCACCTGAACGTTTGTCCCGCAATGTCCCTAAATTAGACATGTGAGAGAAGATGTTGCTTGCAACAAAACAGACGGCATTACCTCATCATTTAGGACGAGCTCCTTGAATATCACACATGTAAGACACAAAGGTTTCATTTGAAATATTGAAATATTTATAAATATTGAAAATTCAAATACTATTCATAAAACATTGAAGACAGTTTCTATTTCCTCTAATACAGCACATAAACAAAATAGTTTTATAATGTAAAGTACTTAAAAATACATGTTGTTTATTGCTGGTGTTGTTTATTTCAAAATGTAATTTAATATTATATTTAAGTATAATTGATACGTATTTAATTTTAAATATAGAAAATTAAATTAAATATCTAATAAATAAATAAAAAAAA
>NW_015542379.1:912001-922100 GCF_001515605.1 Sinocyclocheilus anshuiensis
CACACCTGGGATCCATGAACCATCATGGGGAACACCTGGGACAAATTAAACATGGGAAAGGAACACCTGGGGAGCAAGACACAGACAAAACATGGAACAGAGTCTGACACACACGTTCTGTGTTGCAAGCAACCATCTTGTTTTGTATGAATTGCAAAACTGCCAGAAAGTGCTTGCATTGAAGAATCTGATTTGAGTGTAATTGCAATACATGCACGGTCACATTTAAACTGCCAAAAATAAATAAATATATATATTAGTGCTGTCAAGCGATTAATCGCATGCAAAATAAAAGTTTTTGTTTGCATAATATATGTGTGTGTGCTGTGTATATTTTGTATGTATATATAAATACACATACATACAGTATGTATATATATATATATATATATATATATATAGAGAGAGAAAATATTTACATGTATTTACATGGCTATATTTATATTCATATAATTTATATTATAGATAAATATATTTAATATATAAACAACATTTTTCTAAAATATATACATGCATGTGTGTTTATTTATATATATACATAATAAGTACACACAGTACACACACACATTATGCAAACAAAAACTTTTATTTTGTATGAAACAATTTACTTGATTTTTATTTATATTACTTAAATTATACTCGTTTGCATTCACTTTCACTTTGCTCATAATAAACAATGCAGTCGATCTTCTGCGTTGGCCATGTATTCAAATTAAATGAAAGATTGAAACTCACGATGACAGGTAATTAAAAATCGACTGCACCACCCTGAAGCAACTTGCCATCAATGTCCAAACATAAGAAGGAGGTCAGAGAGATGCAATAACACGGAGCGATTGAGACACACACTTGCATATACACATGCACATATGCACACATACTAAAGCAATGATGCACTCAGTCTGATGCACTTCCCATAAGAGTGGCAAGGTAAAACATTAAAGGGGAATGAATCATGCAAGTGCATGCACCCACACTAAGAGTGGCAAGGTAAAAATGAAAGGGGAGTGAATCGTGCAAGTGCATGCACAAGCTCCCTGTGCATCTAAATCCCACAAGCGCACGCTCTCTGTCGAACTCACCTCTCAGATCTCGCCCTTCCTTGATGCGCCGCACGCGCATCTTCAGCCTCATCTCGCTCTCGTGCATGTCTGTCCACAGCGGAGGAGGGATCACCAAGTCAACGGGCATCCAGGAGACGCGCAGAAAACCTCCACAATCCACTCGGAGCTCAGACGAGCGCTGGACAGGGATCAGAGGTGGAGATGAAAAGCACTCTTTCCTCTGGCGCGTCTTTTCCTCTGGCGCGTCTCTTCGCTTCTGACTTTGGCTCGGCGAGCTCCTGCCTCTCTATTGTTGAGCCTCCTCCCTCTCGCTCGCTCGCTCGCTCCCTCCCCGTCTGTGAATGAGCGCACTGGCTTTGCTCTATCGGGGCCTGTGTTCATTAATAGCTCATGTGTAAGGCATGCAACCACATTCCCGACTCATCAGACAACTATGTGGCCACCGATGGGGAAGAGCGGCTCAGTGCGCGCCGTGTGTGTGTTTGCAATCAACAAAGATGCCCTAGTTGCTTTCGAGCGACCGCTCTGCGCACTATATAGTCATCGCCGTTGCTTATGGCACATCATTATCACGCGCATGATCTGTGTCCTGTCACTGGGAAGTCCGTGTTGACTCACGGCTATAGCGCTTCAACAGAAGAGCAGTTTGTCCTGGAATCAGTCGGCGTTAATCGCGGATGACGTCATTCATCAATCATTAGCCGTTAATCATGCATAATCATATAATGATGGGACAGATAGAGCCAATCCATTATATGTGACCCTGGAGCACAAAACCAGTCATAAGGGTTAATTTTTTTTAAATTGAGATTTATACATCATCTGAAAGCTGAATAGATAAGCTTTACATTGATGCATGGTTTGTTGGCTGTAGATACAACTATTTGAAAATCTGGAATCTGAGGGTGCAGAAAAATCAAAATATTGGGAAAACCGCATTTAAAATGGTGTTGAATGTAATGAAGTTCTTAGCAATGCATATTACTAATCAAAAATTAAGTTTTGATATATTTACGGTAGGAAATTTACAAAATATCTTGACGGAACATGATCTTTACTTAATATCCTAATGCTTTTTGGCATTAAAAAAATCGATAATTTTGACCCATGTATACCCATGTATTGTTGGCTATTGCTACAAATATACCTGTGCTACTTATGACTGCTTTTGTGCTCCAGGGACACATATGTCCTTTTCTCTGTGACAGAGGCATATATGCAAAAACGCGTAAAGTGCTAAAAGCTTCGTTAAATGGTGATATTTTTTGGTCAAATAAGGTTCTTTGTCAAATAATGGCCATTGATCATCCATGCTAACATCATCATGATGGGAGAGATGGAATCCATTGCATGTCCTTTTATCTGTGACAGATGCATGCCAACATACATAAAGTGCTAAAAACTTGGTTAAACTGCAGCATAAAAAAGGTTCATTGCCAATCATGATGTCAGTATGGACGAATCCATTATTTGTCTATTTCTCTCCAACAGATGCATAAAATACCTAAAGTGCTACAAACTTTGCAGAATAATGGTGCAGTCACTTTGGCAAAATCTCGGCTACTTTCACAGGCAAAAAAGATCAATTTTCAAACAGACCATTACTTGTCCATTGTTCTATGAGCAGTGTTGGGTTACTTTTTAAAATAATGCAGTATATTGTGTTACTTCCTAAAAACTAACTGATTGTGTTACTTTTTATGGAAAGTAATGTGTTACATTACTTTTGCGTTACTTTTTCTCGTCTGGGCTGGGCTTGCTTGTTTGACATTTGACTGTGTTTGTTCATTTTGAGGAATACTGAATCAGTTTTTGTGCGAGTGAGATGCATAAATGAACTACTGTAACACAACGCCTCTGCACTTACTCCCCGTTTCTCTCCGCATGAGATGAGAGCCGTCAGTCAATACATGAAAAAACAAACTCAAATTTTCTTGTAAATTATTAAGTAATGCTTTACTTTACTAGTTACTTGAAAAAAGTAATCTGATTACATTACTCAAGTTGCTTGCAATGCGTTAGCCCCACACTGTCTATACATACATACAAACATAGTGCTAAAAACTTTGTTAAACTGCAGGATAAAAGTGAGGTCACACTAATTAAATTTCAGCAAAGTTTCACAGGCAAGAAAGAGTCATTGGCCATTAATCATCAGCACTGACATCATGATGGGTTAAATGGAATCCATAATTTGGCCATTTCTACAGATGCATATGTAGAAATTTAATTAAACTGCAGCATAAATGTGCAGTCACATTAGCAAAATTTGAGCGAAGGTTTGCAAGCCAAAAAAGGTCAATTGTCAATCAATGGGCATTAATCATCCATATACTGACATCACAATGGGATAGATTGAATCTACTGTGTGTCCTTTTCTACATGACAGATGCAGACGTAAACGTACGTAAAGTGATAATGCCTTCATTAAACTGCAGCATAAAGGTGCAATCACATTAGCTACATTTAGCATGCAAAAAAAAGCTCCATTGTTAATTGTTGATGACATGGTGATGTATGAAGCACAGCTCACACAGAAGTCACTTTCAAGTCACTCACACAATTGTGTGGATTCCTACTGATATGATTTCCTACGAACATTCACCGAACTTACTCAGCTTAATGTGACTGAACCTTAAGGCTTATCAAGCGATAGTTCATGCCAAAACTAGAATTCTTTCATAATTTACTCATCTTTATGTCATGGCAAAAGAAGATATCATGAAAAAGGCTTCATTTACATCTTTTTTTGTTTTGTTTTGTTCATACAGTTAAAGTCAGTGGGATCCAAAGTTGTTTGGTTACCAAAATTCTTCAAAATATCTTCTTTTTCGTTCGGCCTACAGCTCTGGAGCGACACGAGGGTGAATAAATAATGACAGAATGCTCTGTTTTGGCTGAACTGTCCCTTTAAGTGTTGTTTGTTTGTTATATACTGAGATGCAGGTTCAACCTTGCCTTTTCCACCATCTCCCTGTTGGCCGGCTGCAATGGTGCAGTGACATTTTTCAAGGCTGCCAGATCAGTGAAACTGGAGAAAGCAAATTAGGACCAGTGTACCAGTTTTAATTGAGGGGCTTTTCGCTGACCGGCCTGCACGTTTCTGTTTGTCCAGAGTGTGTGTGTGTGTGACTGCAGTGCTGTAAATAGGTGTGCGAGTAAGGTAGCTATTTCTGTACGTGGAGGTGTTGAGGGAATATACTACATCTTTAATGCAGGAACAACGACACTGACTGCTGGAGGACTGTCAGAGATCTTAACGGAGCCCCTATAGACACATACACACACATGCTTTTGCATGCAATTATAAACTGATCTAAAAATTAGAAATATGATAATTGCCTGAATGTGTGCAGACTTGAGGGAACACAGGTGCTAATTCACACACACACACACAATTATTTTTTTTTTCCTTTGCAAAACTGAATGTAGAAGCTGTGAGAAGCACTAGATGGCAGTAGACTAACATAACACAGTCTCCCTAGCCCCGACATGCTCATCTGGAGTCTCTGGCTGTGTTCAGAATTAAAAACTAGCTTACTGAATAGTGAATACTGCACAGGACATGCTGTCTTTTTTATGTATCTTTTCATAGTGTGAAACTGAACGCATAAGCAGTAATACATGTTTCAAAAAAAGAGGTCTAATGCTGTCATCGTTGCTTCATGGGCAGCTGTTTGAGCGAATCCCACGAGGTATAAATAACATCAGAAATATCACTGTTAAATGTAAACTTTACTGTATAAAGTACAATGCTGCGATGCCTAATTTGATTTTAAAACAATTCATTTGGGTTTCTAGGGTTTAATTTTTCATACATTTAGACTAAAATCATCAGTTGTCAGACATGACAACATTAGCCTGCATAAAAAAAAATATAATAATATGTGTGTGTGTGGATAGTTCACATACTACTCTACAGTACATACAGAAGAAACAGTATGAGAAATATGTTTGTCCGTGCTATTTTCTAAAATAGAGCTCTGATCAAACATATGCAGCTCTATTAGTTCACTGAACAGCAAGCGAACCCGTTTAACTCAAAGCAAGAGAGCCTTCAGGTGGGATGATCGGGTTTATTTCTCTGATGTAGGCAGGAGATGTGGGAAGAAAAGGGTGGAAGGTTGACGGGAAATAAATCACACATTCTAGCACAGTGAGCTAACCTCGGTACATCTTTGCATGCCTTTGCCAAAGACGCAGACTTTACGCCACCCACCAGGTCTGATGAGGGGCTTTATTTTAGTCTTCTGAAATATTACACGGATTTATGTCTGCCGAGCGTCAGAATTCCCAATGCAGAGCGTGCAATATTCAGAAAAAAGCTCGTCCGAGGCGAGAACATGTTTGAAGAAGATGTGTGTGTAAATCATGCGAGCGGCCTCTTATCTCGCTCTCCCCATAAGGCCACGACACTCGGTAGCATCTCCTAATCTTTGCATGATATCAGAGCGTATCGGTTTCTATACGTCTTCTGCGAGCTTCATCTGTCTAAATTACCAGAGCAGGTAAATGGCACAAGCATCCAGCGACAGCTCAGAGCCAGTGTTGACAGAGCTGGTTGTTAAGACTCTGGCAAACAAGAAACCAATATGTAATTCCAGCCGTGACGTGGCTCTGGGCTCCTGGCTCCTGGCGTGCCATGGCCGTGATGTAGTGGACCGTCATTAGAAACGTACACCCTAATAAACCCCCTAACAGCTGCGGCCTGCGGGAGTGAAGACGAGCCCAAATCTGGCCGAAGGGTCACTGACTTGAACATTTGGAGAGGTTGACCTGTGAGGTCACCAGGGAATTTTTATGTTGGGCTCTGTCAGCGCTTGCTGAGGGATGTGCTCATGTTTTGTTGTTAGACAGCAGTTGCAATTAAACAGACACTTAGAAGCGCAATTGTGCAAACACACATAAACGCAGCTTCAAAGGTGAGGAGTGGAATTTATGGAATTGCAAAAACAAATGCTGCTGATTTGGAAAACCTTCACACTCTGCGGATCTCATTCAGTAATCGTGTGCTATTTGAGTGAAAAACTGGTTTCCTTAAACAACCAGTTTCACACAGACATCATGATTCATCAATAATTTAGCAAAAAAAATAAATAAATAAAAGAAATAAAGAAATCAAATAAAACCTAAACTTGCAATACAATTTTGAACCAACTGAAACAACACATAAAAAAAAAAAATATATATATATATATATGGTAGGACATTTACAAAATATCTTCACGGAACATGATCTTTACTTAATATCCTAATGATTTTTGGCATAAAAGAAAAATCGATAGTTTTGACCCATGCAGTACAATGTCTTGTTGGCTATTGCTACAAATATGCCTGTGATACTTATGACTGGTTTTGTGCTCCAGGGTCACATTTTAGTTAACCTGCTGATTAAGATTATCTCCAAACTGTTACTCCAGCATGCCAGTGAAAGACACTGAAGAAGAAGAGAGTTTGTGAGAAATGTGCACTACAGCACCCCTTGTGGCAAAACTGCGTGCATGCATTGTATTATGAATAATGGATCAGTCACCCAACACTCTTTATTTCATTGACTTCCATTCACATCCATGCAAATGCATGCGGGAGACTGGAAACACAAGCTCATGCAAATGCCACTGTGATCCAAAGTTCAAGTCTGGTGAAGTCTGAGCTGTGAATTTGCATCACATGAAGACTTGTGACCGATAGAAAAAAGACTATATGTCATGAGCACTGCTGAAATTTTGCGTGCTAGTGTGACCAAGACTTTCAAAGTTTGACATATATGCAACATCACAGATTAATATTCAGAAAGTGCTGGCGTTCACATAGTTGCATAGAGTATATTTGGGGACTTATAAACACACAGAGGCATGTGTTTCACACTCATTGGCCTACATTAACACGCAGAACGGGGGTCTGCACACTATCATTCACAGTGGGGTGTAAATATGGCCCTGGTGCCTATCCCAGGGAAAGCCTCATTTATTTATATGCCATTGTGAGATGCATTCCCTACTTCAAACAAGAGCCGAACATAAATATGATTTAAACAACTGACAACTTTATGGCTGTTATTCAAATCACAATGTTTACAAAGCTCTCATCACGCTTACATTTGTGCACTGAAGAAAATTTGTACCAGAACAGACTGGAAACAGAGGACTGCAAGTGCTCATGATGTTTAGAGAAGATGAATAGGTCCAGTCACAGAGAGCTTGCATGTGTGTGTACGCCTGTTACTCAGAGAAATAAACACAGCATCTAATAGCCGTGATAAAGACTGCATTCCTCTAACGGGAACTATGCACTCCAGATTTCTGACGCAAAGGAAAAACAAAAAAAACATTCACAAAATATCTCAGTCAGAGGAAGCGTGTGCTGTGGATTCGGAAACTTCAACTCAGAGAGAGAGAGAAAGAACTTTTTCACATCTTCTGCAGTAAAAATTCTAAACCAAGATTAAGCCGTAACACAACAGAAATACTACAAATATTTGCTCACACAATTGGACAATAGCTATCCTCATGTGTTTAGATTGAAAATGCACCTTAAATCTAAAACGTGTATTCACTTTACTCAAATATAATCTATTGTTTGATTCTCAGATTTTGTATTAGAATCTGCTGGAAATGTGCTCACACTCAGACCAACCAAGATGCTGATGAGTTTGTATCTTCATGGGAACAGATTTGGAAAAATGTAGCAGTGAATGGGTGCCGTCAGAATGAGAGTCCAAACAGCTGATAAAAACATCACAATAATCCACAAGTAATCCACAGCACTCCAGTCCATCAGTTCACATCTGGAGAAGACAAAAGCTGAAACAAATCCAGCATTAAGATGCTTTTAACTAAAGTCTATAATCTATAGTAACGCTTCCTCCAGAGAAAAAGTCCTTCTCCTGTTGTCTCTCTCTTCAAAATCCAGCGACATATTTGTTTAGAGCTGTTTAAACGCTGCTTGATCTGTGCAGATTTCTCTCCTAAGAGAAGGTTACAACCTTTTTACTTTTTTTAGCCGTAAGTTAAAAACATCTTAATGCTGGATTTGTTTCAGCTTTTGTCTTCTCCAGATGTTAACTGATGGACTGGAGTGCTGTGGATTACTTGTGGATTATTGTGATGTTTTTATCAGCTGTTTGGACTCTCATTCTGACGGCACCCATTCACTGCAGAATTTTCAATTTTGGGTGAACGATTCCTTTAAATATGCTACACTCATATTGGTTTCTAAAAGCATTGTCAACCAAAATATGTATATGTACAAATAACTGCATTGAGCTCCAGCTGAAAACTCACTGTACAGCTGATGTCTGTCCCTGAGGTCTTTTATTTTTGAATTTAGAAAAATATCTGGTTAGTAAACATAGACATGACAGCATGCCTGATCCTGGTGAACGGATCTCAAATGTGACCCTGGAGCACAAAACCAGTCATAAGGGTCAATTTTTCGAAATTGAGATTTATACATCATCTGGAAGCTGAATAAATACGCTCTCCATTGATGTATGGTTTGTTAGGATAATAGGACAATATTTGGCTGAGATACAACTATTTGAAAATCTGGAATCTGAGTGCGCAAAAAAATCAAAACATTGAGAAAATCTCCTTTAAAGTTGTCCAAATGAAGTTCTTAGCAATGCATATTACTAATCAAAAATTAAGTTTGATATATTTAAAGTAGGAAATTTACAACATATCTTCATGGAACATGATCTTTACTTAATGTCCTAATGATTTTTGGCATGAAAGAAAAATCTTGACCCATACAATGTATTGTTGGCTATTGCTACAAATATACCCCAGCGACTTAAGACTGCTTTTGTGCTCCAGGGTCACATATAGTTTTCTCAGAACCTCTGCATTAGCTAAATACATAACTAAATAAAGGCACACATGAATAAATAAGCACTTAAAAAGGACAAAAGAAACAACATTTTGCCATTCTTGTACATGTTTATCTCTCGTTCACAGTAGAATGCAAAATAAATAAATAATTCGACGAATGAGGGAATTAACAGAGCAGTACATTTCATATCTTTGTACAAAAATGTTCACTGTACAAAAGACTAGAACGGCTTATTATAACGGCTTCATTTTCAACACTAGCTCACTCGTCCACAACCAGGGGACTTAATACTTATAAGCAAGGTAAGCGACTGCTTAGGGCCCCGGAGAATCAGGGGGCCCCATCTGATATTGGCTAAACATATTTGCAGCGTTGAGCAGTGTAGCCAATCACAGACATATCTGTTGATTTCTTGAACGCAATGACTAAAAGTGTTTACGTTAGAATCCACTCACCCAGTTTTTGTCAATTGCTGAGTTCTGCAAGCTCGCAAAACGTGTAGATACGATGCAAATGAGAGATTAATCGTGCAGTGTAGCGAGCGTATTAACAGAATGTGATGAGAACTCAATGAACTCAAATGAGTGACAGCTTTTAGTGATTATAGAGGGAGCACACTTTGCGCATATTGTAGGCTGTATAATACTGACTGTCTCAGAACAGAGATATTCACCTCAGTAAAGAAAGTATTGTGTTTTAAGTCAATTTTATTTGTCTTGATGTTTCAAAGTGAGTCTCTTGTGTGCTTTTCCTAGGCGTGCCGACGTGAACTGCTGCGCACTCGTATAAATGCACGAATGCGATGGCAGGAAATTTTTGCTTAATAATGCAATGCTTCCATATGCCTTCAGAACACTTGGAATATGGAATGAGTTGCATGGGATAATCTTATGTTTGTAAAAAGACTGAAAAAGTTTACAATTTATAAAATGGTGCAAACATTTTATTTTTTCGTTTTTGATAATGTCTTCCTTTGTGATCCCCCCCCCAAAAAATAAAAATAATAATAATAATAATAATGCAGCCTAATATGGCTTTAGAACAGCATCAGGTTGACTAATTATGTACTGGTTGCCAGTGTTGGGAAGGTTAGTTTGGAAATGTAATAGGTTACAGATTACAAGTTACACTATTTAAAATGTAATAAGTAGTGTAACTATTTCAATTACTTTATTAAAGTAATGTAACTGATTACATTTTTT
>NW_015542379.1:924684-934310 GCF_001515605.1 Sinocyclocheilus anshuiensis
AAAATCTCCTTTAAAGTTGTCCAAATGAAGTTCTTAGCAATGCATATTACTAATCAAAAATTAAGTTTGATATATTTACAGTAGGAAATTTACAACATATCTTCATGGAACATGATCTTTACTTAATGTCCTAATGATTTTTGGCATGAAAGAAAAATCTTGACCCATACAATGTATTGTTGGCTATTGCTACAAATATACCCCAGCGACTTAAGACTGCTTTTGTGCTCCAGGGTCACATATAGTTTTCTCAGAACCTCTGCATTAGCTAAATACATAACTAAATAAAGGCACACATGAATAAATAAGCACTTAAAAAGGACAAAAGAAACAACATTTTGCCATTCTTGTACATGTTTATCTCTCGTTCACAGTAGAATGCAAAATAAATAAATAATTCGACGAATGAGGGAATTAACAGAGCAGTACATTTCATATCTTTGTACAAAAATGTTCACTGTACAAAAGACTAGAACGGCTTATTATAACGGCTTCATTTTCAACACTAGCTCACTCGTCCACAACCAGGGGACTTAATACTTATAAGCAAGGTAAGCGACTGCTTAGGGCCCCGGAGAATCAGGGGGCCCCATCTGATATTGGCTAAACATATTTGCAGCGTTGAGCAGTGTAGCCAATCACAGACATATCTGTTGATTTCTTGAACGCAATGACTAAAAGTGTTTACGTTAGAATCCACTCACCCAGTTTTTGTCAATTGCTGAGTTCTGCAAGCTCGCAAAACGTGTAGATACGATGCAAATGAGAGATTAATCGTGCAGTGTAGCGAGCGTATTAACAGAATGTGATGAGAACTCAATGAACTCAAATGAGTGACAGCTTTTAGTGATTATAGAGGGAGCACACTTTGCGCATATTGTAGGCTGTATAATACTGACTGTCTCAGAACAGAGATATTCACCTCAGTAAAGAAAGTATTGTGTTTTAAGTCAATTTTATTTGTCTTGATGTTTCAAAGTGAGTCTCTTGTGTGCTTTTCCTAGGCGTGCCGACGTGAACTGCTGCGCACTCGTATAAATGCACGAATGCGATGGCAGGAAATTTTTGCTTAATAATGCAATGCTTCCATATGCCTTCAGAACACTTGGAATATGGAATGAGTTGCATGGGATAATCTTATGTTTGTAAAAAGACTGAAAAAGTTTACAATTTATAAAATGGTGCAAACATTTTATTTTTTCGTTTTTGATAATGTCTTCCTTTGTGATCCCCCCCCCAAAAAATAAAAATAATAATAATAATAATAATGCAGCCTAATATGGCTTTAGAACAGCATCAGGTTGACTAATTATGTACTGGTTGCCAGTGTTGGGAAGGTTAGTTTGGAAATGTAATAGGTTACAGATTACAAGTTACACTATTTAAAATGTAATAAGTAGTGTAACTATTTCAATTACTTTATTAAAGTAATGTAACTGATTACATTTTTTGGATTACTTTTTTCAAACATGTAAAGCAGGCAGGGTTAACCTTACATTATGACTCAACACTGATTACTGTCAGACTTTAAAAATCATTTTAAAATTAAGATTATAATAATTTAATAATTTCAAAGCACAGCCACCACAAAATCAGACATTAGCACCTCTTTTTACTTTGAGATCGTTCTGAGGTTAACAAGAAAGCATAGCTATATAATACTGGTTTTGTGATCAAATCTTTGCATAGCTATGGAGGGAAACACTGCATCTAACAATGCCTTGGAAAAAAACAGTTAATCTTAAAAAAATAAAGCATATTCATAAACCCAAATAGGAAATAAAACAGGTGTCGAATAAGCATGTGTCCTAAACTTCTGAAACATTGGCGTCTTATATTTTAGAGCAGTCAATGCAATTTATGAAATAAGTAAATTAAATCTGTGTGTGTGTGTGTGTGTGTGAGAGAGAGAGTGTGTGTGTGTGTGAGAGAGAGAGAGTGTGTGTGTGTGTGTGTGTGTGTGTGTGAAAAATTCAAATGTAACCCCCTTCATAATTGTTAACATTTTCAGAAGTAACTAATTTAATGACTTTATTTTCTGATTTTTTCTCAGTAACTGTAACTAATTACAGTTACATTTATTTTGAAATTAAATTCTGTAATTCCGTTACATGTAACTGAATGTCAACAGATGCGCTTCTATTTCAGGACGAGGAGAGAGATTGACTTACACACTTCTGATGATGAGGTCTCCACAGTTCAACACCTTTACAGAGTTCTCTATATCTTAATGAACCGATCAAATGAACAACCTGGCGTGCGGTATACTGCTGAGATATATTTAGCTGACTTAGCAGGGTTCTTATCTACAATCAAATATTAAAACCATGGAAAATGTAAAGAAATAAAGAAAAACAGTGTCAAAAATTGTAATTGAGTTTACTTTCATTTAAGGTTTTAGTAATTTTGTTTGTGCTTTTGTCATTTTTATTCGTTTTCTCTTTTTAAAACTTTTTTCTATATAGTTTGTATGCATTTTATTTTAGTTTCAGTATTTGTTATTTTAGTACATCAAGTTAAACTAAATGAAAATGAGAAATAATGCCTTGTCAACTGAAATTATATACATACATTCATTTAGTTAGTTGGGGTTTTGTTAACTGTAATAGCCCTTCTTAAAGCAAAATTAATGTTAACTGAAATACAAAATAATAATAATAATAAGTTTATTTCAGTTATATTTTATTTCAAGAAACAAAAAGTTTTTAATTGTTTCATGGTTTTAGTTTAAGTTTTATTTAACTATCATAACCTTGATTAAAACAATTATTGTCAATTGAAATAAAAATAACAATTAAATACAATTAAATAAACCTAAAATAAACTCAAAATAATATTAAACTTAAAACTGGTTTTCAAGACAATATTTCTAATTTTTCAGTTAGCTTAAGAATATTTTTTTTTCAGTGTATTTATGTATATTTATTTATTTAACTAAAAAAAAAATGAAAATGTTTACTTGACAACGAGCTGAAATAAAAAAACTATATATATTTCAAGTGACACACATTGTTTTATAGTTTTAGTTGGGGTTTTGTTAACTATAATAGCTCTGCTTAAAACAAAATGAATGTTAACTAAAATAAAATAAAATGTTTTTTTTTTCATCTACTTTCCAAGGCAACATTTCTCATTTTAAATTAGTTTAACTTAAAGTACTAAAAATAATAAATAAAAACAAATACAAACAATATAGACATTAAAAATAATAATAATATAAAAACAACAAAATTACTCAACTTTACAAACAAACCAAAAATACAAATTAATATAAACATATAATCTAATTCAAGAGAGTATATTAGTGATACTAAAATAACACTGTGTCTTACAGGCTAGTTTTCTGCAACTACACACAGGATGTTTGTCTCTAAAGGAAGCCTGATCTGGCAGCGTTTGCCCTCATTCTGGCTCGCCACCAAAGTGCTGTATATCGCAAGCTGTTTGTTAGAAAAAATGAACGTATTGCACCACACCACATGCCATGCTGTCAATCAGCAAATGTGGCAAAGCTTGGTCAGCATGTGTCCGTTTTAAAGATGCAATCAATCTCGCTCTCGTGGTCCCACTAGAGTTCATTACCAGCAAAACACATTTCATTGCCAGCAGTTACTGCTACACACTTTATTGATGTTCATTTGATAAATTAAACACTCAAACCATGTGGACCAGGACCTCGTAGAAAAGAAAAATCACCTCTGTGTTGGGAAAAAAACTCAGTTGTTTCTGCAAGACAGCGATGAGATTGAAGGGAGATTATTGGTGAAGTATCTCACTTCTTGAGGAAACCCATACGGACATATAATACATGACATGTATTGTCCTATATCAACAGTGATATTGCCAATATATGTTATTTATAAGGTGATATATAGTTTTCACATACAGTACATACAATTTCTAGGTAGATGCAAATATTTAACATATTTAAGTTTATATGACATTATATGTAGCAACCATATATATCAATATATACATAGGCCTATATATATATATATATATATATATATATATATATATGTGTGTGTGTGTGTGTGTGTGAGTGTGTGTGTGTGTGTGTGTGTGTGATAATATTAATGTTTAATAGGTTTCTTATGTTTTTACTTCACATGACTATATAGTTCACATATGGATATTTAACATATGCGCATATATTACATTTGCATATAGAAGTCTATATAGATATGTGTCCCCCCTAGAGCTTCATAAAAAAATTAAAAAATTAAAAACTAATAATATCTCAAAGTGTCTGCAATCAGAACTCCACATTAATTGTATCAGTCTGTGTTCATATGTCAGCAATGGTCTCATTTGTGTCCATTTTATTTCTCATAAGGCATTTATGGATAAATCAGAGACAAAGTGAAACAATTAAACATATCTGAGAACTCATATGTCTCCTAAAAGTGTCATGTTTGCAATACTGTGCTGTAATACAACCCAACAACAATTTCTGTCACAAAAAACAGACAATGTTCCGAAGATGTTATTATTATTATTATTATTTTTTTTTTGTATTTCCAAATAACAGCCAAACAGAGTTTGATGAAGTCAGGAATCCTTTTTTCTCTCTCACACATACAGAGAAATGACTAAACGTACATTGAGTTTCATATCAAGCACTGGCAGACGTGAATGTAATCCATCAGGCTGTATCTCAGTGTGTGCCTCTTTCAGACACACAGACAGAAGAAGAAGAAGCAGTCGCTCGCTTTGGCCAGGAATCCACAGAGACGCCAGGAGTATTTGATTGTATAAGGCAGCAGAATTATTGTTCTTTTCACATGGGAAATAATGGGAGAAAATATGACTTTCTTGAAAGTCTGCAAAGAAACTATAAGTCATTAGTTTCAATCGCAAAAACTTTAACTTGACTGGACTTGACTTACCAAGCGTTGTCAGGTTTTAGGTTAACATTTCACAAAAGCACTTAAGCTGCATGAAGTCTACCAGTGCTAAAACGTTGTTCATTTTCAAATAATACAAATAAATGTTAACTGCATAAAGTGCATGAATAAATTTGTAAATGCATGCATAAATAAATACATAAATGCATGCATAAATGAATGAATTAACCCAAAAGTGCAAACACAAATGCTTACATTGCATTGCAGCAACATCCACAGACTTAAGAAAAACCCTAAAAGAACCCAAAGCAAACTTCCTAAGGTAAGACGAATAAATGAAGAGACTCTTTTAGTGTAGACAACGCATTAATCCTTGAGCAAACTCATTAGCAGCACATTAGAGCCGAGCGTTCAGCATTTATATGGGTGTGCTCCAGTTGGCATCGTGCCTCTGGTTACGTGCTCCTCTGAAGTGTGTGCCAGCCACGGATAAGGAGGTTATAATGAAGCAAAACGCTGGATAAATGGGCCAAAGATGACAGAAGAGTACATGGACACACTTTCTTCTGCAGGGTAAGTGGAAGAAGTGAGTTCAGCGGTACAGAGAGGGAAGAACGGCTGTGGTCTGGAGGAAGTGACACCGTGGCCCAGTTCTTTTGTGGCTGAGCTCTTCTGTGAGGCTCCAGGAAACCGTGAACAACACCACCACCAAACAACACAGTGACGCTAAGAGGCTTGAATATGGCCCAACCGTTCCTAAATGCAGAAAACTCCAGCAGTGCAAAGACCATTCAATTTGCATTCATTTAACTTTCCTGGAATAGAGAGAGAGATAAAGAAAGAAAGAAAGAAAGAAAGAAAGAAAGAAAGAAAGAAAGAAAGAAAAATAAATGCATACATGCATGCATAAATAAATAAATACATAAATAGGTACATGTATAAGATAAAGTGCATATTTAAAGTGATGCCACTGTTCATCTTTTCTTTTACTCACATTTGAGCTTTTTTGATGTTCAGTTCAGCCTTAAAAATGATTTTTTTCCCCAATGTCCCAATTCATATGGGGTGACATGAACTGTGATTTATAATAGTTAGTTACAAAAAAAAGAAAAAGAAAAGTAAAGGAAAAAATAAACAAAGAAAGAATGAAAGAATAAAATAACTTATAAAACCGTTCCTGTTTATATGTTTTTCTTAAATCAGAATAAAAAAAAATTAAAATAAAAGTGTTAATAAATAAATGCATGCTTAATGCATCAAGAATAAACAAATAAATAAATGAATAAAGAAAGAAAGAAAGAAAGAAAGAAAGAAAGAAAGAAAGAAAGAAAGAGAAAGAAAGAAAGAAAGAAATTTAAAGAAAGTAAAAGAAAGAAAGAAAGAATAAAATAACTTATAAAACCTTTCCTGTTTACGTTTTCTAAAATCAGAATAAAAAAAAATAAATAAATAAATAAATAAATGTGTTAATAAATAAATGCATGCATAACACCTCAACAAACAAACAAATAAAATAATAAATAAAGAAATAAATAAAGAAATAAAAGTGTTAATAAATAAATGCACACATAACACATCAACAAACAAACAAATAAAATAATAAATAAATAAATAAATAAATAAATAAATAAATAAATAAATGCACACATAACACATCAACAAACAAACAAATAAATAAATAAATAAATAAACATATAAATAAATAAATAAATAAATAAAAGTGTTAATAAATAAATGCACACATAACACATCAACAAACAAACAAATAAATAAATAAATAAATAAACATATAAATAAATAAATAAATAAATAAATAAATAAATAAATAAATAAATAAATAAATAAATAAATAAATAAATAAATAAATAAATAAATAAATAAATAAAGAAATAAATAAATAAATAAAAGTGTTAATAAATAAATGCATGCATAACACATTAACAAACAAATAAATAAACAAATGAACAAATACATAAATAAATAAATCGTGCATATTTCAGGTGCTCTCACTGTAGCGCACGACAGTTGCAGTTTGTAAACTCAATATAACACTAGTGGACTCCTGCCATCTGCTGGCTGTTTACCGCCACTGCATCACACAGCGAGGGCAAATAAGCTGTAGCAGAAATCATTTTCAGGCCAATTAAGGTCAGACTATTAGCATGTGTCGAGAGAGATAGGGCAGGGATGAAGGAACTCCCACGGCCTATGAAGAGCTGTGCTTTAACTGAACCTCCTCCAGACAGACGAGAGACCAGCTCCAAACAAACTCATCTGATCATCTGCAATCAATTCATCAACTCCCTTAATGAACAGAGTCCCTGTGGCCTTCCCACAATCCCACACTGAGAGCAGCTCCGCTCTCATTTCTATCTTCCCCATATTTCACATTTTTCCCTGTCACTTTTCTCTCTCTCTCTGATTCCCTCGCTCTCTATCTCTCTTTTTATCTCCATCAATTCTTCTGCTGCTATTACCCATCGTGTCTTACTATCGCTCTCTCTCGTTTCTCCCCTTCTGTCACTCGCTCTCCAGTTTTCCAGGAAGCTCAGCAGACGATGCACACTCTTACAGCTTGTGGAAGGAACCGCACATGCTTCACAGACTCAAGCTGTGGAGGAAAAGCAGAGACACTAAGAGACGAAAACAAGCTGAAGTGAACTGGAGGCCATCGGGTTTTGTGATATATCTGCAGCAGAACCCCATAGTCACACTGCTGTGAGATATACTGTAATTATGAGATACATAACATACGGTATAGAAGAAGACAAAATACACGCTTTCTATGCAAAAATGCATTAATTAAATCAAGTGCAAACCAAAAATAATGCATTTACTGTAAATGAATATAAATGCATTAAATGCATACATCAGTGTAAATAAAGACTTTTATAATGTTACATCTTTCTATTTCTGCTGAACTCTATTTATCAAAGGATCCTGAAATAAATGTATCACGGTTTCCACAAAAATATTGTTATTACATTGAATTAAATGTATAGTTATAGAGCAAATATAGAAGTATAGGATTCTGCAATGTCTATTTTAAAAATCATATTTGTATTAAATCTCTGCATTGTTACAAAGATGGCTCTAGTTCTTATCTGAACGTGCGGGAGAAACATTACTAAATTCGGCCAAAGAAAACTTGTTAAAATCGACATTTTTCTATATTAATTTGTGCATTTTCCAAATGTTTATTAAAAGTGCAAAAAACATTAACAAAAATCCGAAAAGAAGTCACTATTTAACTTTTTTTGGGCAGCATGTACGGTTCTAATTTCAATTTTGGTTTTCAGCATAGCATTTAAAAATACAATAACCGTTATTTTTATTTATTAATTGTTTTCCGTCATGGTTAAAAAACGAAAAACGAATGGACGCAAAAGTACACGGACCGTAATGTTACAGCTTTCTATTTCTGTTGATCTTTCAATTCCTCAAAGAATCCTGAAATAAAATGTATCACGGCTTCCACAAAAATATTGGGCAGCACAGCTGTTCTCAACATTGATAATAATCAGAAATGTTTCTTGAGCAGCAAATCAGCATATTATTATGATTTCTGAAGATCATGTGACACTGAAGACTGGAGTAATGATGCTGAAAATACAGCTGCGCATCACAGAAATACATTACAGTTTAACAGATATTCACATAGAAAACAGTTATTTTAAATTCAAATAACATTTCACAATATTTCGTTTTTTTTTTTTTTTTAATCAAATAAATGCAGCCTTGGTGAGCAAAAGAGACTTCTGTCAAAAAAACAAAGTCTTGATCTGGAACACAAAACCAGTCATACGGGTACATTTTTTGAGATTGAGATTAATACATAATCTGTATTCAAGCTGAATAAATAAGCTTTCCATTGATGTATGGTTTGTTAGGATAGGACAATATTTGGCTGAGAAATTTAAGGATGGCACATATTTTAAACATGTTTTTCCATGTTTATGCTGTTTTATGAAATAAATAAGACAGTGTTAGAAAGCAATAGGGGTTGCAGGCACAATGTGCGTGTCACGGAAACGGGTGTGTGGAGGCAGGCAGGACGACGAGGACGATAAGGATTCCAATAATGACATTTATTGTAGACACAACAAGGCAGGTTCAGGTAGGTGAGACACACACTCGGGGTAACATTAACAATAACCGCCAATGCTCAGACAGACAGGAACTAATATGTGGTGGATAATTAGTGGCAGACAGGTGAGCACAATGAGGGTAATTAATGATTAGTACGGGCTAAACCAACACAAAGGGAAGAAACCACAACAAACAGTCCACAGGGGCGTTACAGTACTCCCCCCTCACGGAAGGTGCGTCCTCGCACCGTAGAAACAGAGGGAGGGGCGGAGGGGGACTAGGAGGAGGATTGTCTAACGGCGGCGAAGCAGGTGGTGGAGGAGCCCGAGGCGGAGATTCGGGAGGCCATAGCGGAACAGGGGACTCGGGTTGCCATGGCGGATCAGGGCGCTCAGGAGGCCATGGCGGAACAGGGGGCTCAGGTTGCCATGGCGGATCAAGGGGCTCAGGAGGCCATGACGGAACAGGGGGCACAGGTTGCCATGGTGGAGCCGGGGACTCAGGAGCCCTCCGTGGGCTTAACGGGGAAACAGGAGCCCTCCGTGGGCTTAACGGGGAAACAGGAGCCCTCCGTGGGCTTAACGGGGAAACAGGAGCCCTCCGTGGGCTTAACGGGGAAACAGGAGCCCTCCGTGGGCTTAACGGGGAAACAGGAGCCCTCCGTGGGCTTAACGGGGAAACAGGAGCCCT
>NW_015542379.1:935007-937797 GCF_001515605.1 Sinocyclocheilus anshuiensis
AGAAACCACAACAAACAGTCCACAGGGGCGTTACAGTGCGCAGCTTGTATCTCATTGTTTAATTACAGCTCAGAAACGGGAGATTTGATGGATCGATTCTCTTATTTCTCTGATCCTAGTCTTACCTCTGGTACCTTTCCACATGATCATTTTCCTCTGTCTGTGGAAAAACACCCAAAGGCTGTTGTGTCTCATAAATTACAGCGTGGTGAAGTCCAAGCCTCATTATTCTGTGACCGGCTGCAGTATCTGCGGCGTCCCATGCCACGATCGTATCAAAGACACGGCCTCAAAGTTAAAACAAACCGACAGAGTGTTTGAGTCATGCAAAGAAGCAAATATACATGACATCTTACAAAAGCCGGAAGCACAAAAAAGTCTTAATCAACAACTAATGTCAGAGCAGGTTGTAAAGGTCACACATTTATCAGGAACAGGCCTGCCGGTCTGAGCTGTCAAAGAGCTTCTGCCAGAGCCAGGGGAACGGTTCTCTTCCAGCCGCACAAAACCTTATTATAAAGCAACGTTCTCTGACATTTCCCTGTATCTTATTTCTGTCTGTGAAGAGATGCCTCTGGACGTTTCAGATCATTCTGATAGATGCAGGGCAGTTTGCAGGCTCGCGTGAATCATTCGTCCCCAGTAACACTGACGCACCTTCCATGCACTTCTATCGGTGACGTCTTCACAGAAGATAAACATGGATTCAGATTTAAAAGTGGCACACTGGGGAACTATCATTTTCATTTACAGTTGATTAATTACAGTTAAATAATTATGATATATGTGTGTATGTATATATAGTGTAACACATAGATGACAAAAATACACTCTTTCTTTACAAAAATGCTAACCAAAAATTGTAAATACCAAAAACTGTAAATAAATACATGCATTAAATGCATAAATTGAGTAAATAAGTAGTGCCTCTATATATAAAGAAATATTAATATATTAACAATAACAATTTACTGTACATTAAACATTTCACTTACAGATAGCTACAGACCTGTCTCCTTCCTTTTATAGCAAAAAACATTCGAACAAGTTGTTTTCAACCAGGTTTCATTGTTTCTTTCACAGAACAACAAACTGGATGCTAACCAGTCAGGTTTCAGGAGTGGCCATTCAACTGCGAATGTGCTACTGTCAGTCACTGAAGCCATGCAGATGGCAAAAGCTGATTCCAAATCATCAGTTCTTATTCTGCTGGATCTATCAGCTTCTTTTGACACTGTCAATCATCAGATCCTCCTGTCTGCCCTCTCTTCACTGGGCATCACAGGGATTCCTCCTGTCTGCCCTCTCTTGACTGGGCATCACAGGGATTCCAGTTCACTGGTCTGAATCCTATCTCACTGGTAGGTCTTTCAGGGTTTCCTGGGGAGGAGAGGTATCCAAAGCACCTCAACTGGTCACTGGGGTTCCTCAGGGATCAGTTCTTGGACACCTCCTCTTCTCCATATACTGTACACTACATTACTGGGTCCCATCATACAGGCACATGGCTTCTCCTACCATTGCTATGCTGATGACACACAGCTCTATCTCTCATTTCAACCAGATGATCCAATGGTAGCTGCACGGATCTCAAGCTGGCATGGATGAAAGAACATCATCTACAACTTAACCTGGCAAAGACTGAGCTTCTTGTCTTCCCTGTCACTTCAACTCTACAGTATGATTTCTCCATCCAGCTAGGTTCTTCTACAATTACCCCATCAACTTCGGTCTAAAAAAAAAACTTTAAACTTACAGGAAATTAATTAAATTAATGATTAAATTAATAAATAATCAAAATTAAACTAATTCTATCTATCTATCTATCTATCTATCTATCTATCTATCTATCTATCTATCTATCATATGACTTGGTTTGTGGTTTAATGGAAGGCGTTTCTGTTGTGACAACATCTATATGCTGTGAAAGAAAAAAAAATAGCCTGAAATAGTACAATCTGTGATATTGTTTTTGTGATAAGCAATCTGATATTATTTTGCATTCTCAAATCTGTAAGCTTATACAAATCTGCCTTTTTTCTGTCTCAAGTGAGGAAAAACCACATCAGTCACGCGTACAACCAGCCATCGCGAATCAACACATGCATATAAACACTATGAGTGGAGTGTGAGTGTACAGCACAGTGGATGTTTGATGCTGTTCTTCTTTGATAGTTGACTTGTTTGCATGGGTCCCGGGGCACGCTGGTGTAAATGCAAACGGCAGACATTAGGTGTGTGTGTGTCACTCCAGGCTGAATTATTTAACCTCTCTCTCATGCGCTTGTGATGTTTGGCTGAGGAAGTTCAGATGCATTAATGCAGGATTGTCAGGCCTCTCTAGAGGCTTCAAAACTTTTGCACTTAAATCCCACAAACTAAGAAAGCAGTATTTTGACCTGCAGAACATGCTGTCAAAAAAACAAACACACTAGAGGCTATTTAATCGCAAAACATGTTCAGAAATAAATGCAACGTACCTCTGGGTCTCTTTTCATCTCCTGCAAAAGACAGACGATTAATATGACATAATACATGATCGCTGTGGGCAATGTTGACTGTGAAATCTGCTCATTTGGTTTTTGCATTTGTTTATTTTTGTCTCCGTAAGGACAAACGTGTTCATTGCTATTGCTATGTGTTTTGCATCGGCAAAATGCAAACAACAAACAAACTAAAAAAGGACCAGCAGCTGTGAGACGGATGGGGAAATGCTGATTGTTGTCCTAGCCAGCTGATGGCAGCCATACACTGTGCTGTAAGCTTTGACACACACACACACAAACACAC
>NW_015542379.1:937874-938035 GCF_001515605.1 Sinocyclocheilus anshuiensis
CACACACACGTGACATTGTTAAAATGTGCATTTAGCTGACACCATGATGTGTTGACATATATGGGTTATTTCAAGTGAACCTTAGATGAGAAGTTTCAATGCACTGTGATAAATGATATTGTGCACATCTGATTTATTTTTTTTTTTTTTATTAAAAATGC
>NW_015542379.1:938638-987351 GCF_001515605.1 Sinocyclocheilus anshuiensis
ATTAGATTGTTAGGTTATGACCGACTCAGTGTCAGAGATGCATTGGCTTCCAGGCTGTTAGCATGTAAAAATATGCTATAAATAATATAGAAATTCAAACACACCCTCTTATAGCAATTAACTGATCCATCAGCTCTGTAGATTATCCTGATGCAGTGCTCCTTTGGGTTTAATGTATCTTCTAAAGGAAAAATCAATTAAGACTTGACAGGATTTAATCACAGTGTCGAGCTTTGCGGGGAACATCTTGAAACCTCCCCAACACATTTAATGGTGTTTTTCTGCCAGGTTTAAAGTCAGAGAATATCGCTTCCATGATGATCTAAAGCCACACCAGCATTTGGGTTTAAGGGAGCATTTTGTTGAAAGGACAAGGGATTTTCAGTCCTTTTGATGCCAGACGGCTTGGATCATTTATTGATTTATTTATGTATTTGCATGGAAGATGTAAATATCAGAATGAACAGCTGCTGGGTGCGAGTTTTCCTTATTTTTTTTCTATGAAGGGGAAGATGTGACATAAAAGCTGTGTTTGTGTTTAATTTAACCCAGAAGGCTCGGCAGATTTACACATCCTCAGGAATATTTGCCCAGCTTTGCATGCACTTCTGTCTCCATTATACTCTGTCCAAATAATTACGGCGGGAACTTTCACAGCATAAAATGTTTATCAGGAGTGTTGTCTAAGCAAGTCAAATCTAGTCCAGGGCTCTCAAGAGCTGCAAATCAAAGTCTGGTCTAGAAAACACAAAACAACTCTCTTTCCTCATCTCTGTCCCCTCGAGGAGCGCTGAGTGACTGCGAGATGCTGCTTTGCTCCGTCTAAACGCCTCTCATCCATCCAGCCTGTCACAGGATCTGCACTAATATAGAAAACCAGAGCATCTAAAACATTTAAACAGGGTCTCAAATAGGAGAAAGAGTGCTGGAGTCTGATTGGATCCTTCACGGACAAGCAGCAAATAAATATCAGGATGATTGAGCCTCGTCCTGTCGAATGCTACTAGACTGCAAAATACTTCCGGATGGTTAAGAAATATTTTTGTTCACCACTACTCTGAATTTTTATGTGTTTGTAATCATTTTGGCTTGCAGGGTTAAGCATTACTACAAATCTAATCATTGTGCATTTTTCTAGTAATTAAAGGGGTCATATGATGCGATTGTAATTTTTCCTTTCTCTTTGGAGTGTTACAAGCTCTTGGTGCATAAAGAAGATCTGTAAAGTTGCAAAAGACTAAAGTCTCAAATCCAAAGAGATATTCTTTATAAAAGTTAAGAGTCAGCCACGCCTACCTAAAACGGCTCGTTCTAACACGCTCCCACATGTCTACGTCACTATGTGGAAATATTAGCATAACGCTGCCCAAATGTGCACGCAAAGAAAGGCGACGTGGTTTCAGGAACAGCAGTCGTGTTGAAGCAGCATGTCAGGGAGACGCTGTGTGTTTCAGTGCGAAAGCAAAAGCACTTTATTTGGCCTTCTGGAAGTAGACCCCTTTAATAACATTAATAATAAACATATGCTTATGTCTCTAGTTTTCTTTTTTTCATTGGTGTTTTTTTTTTGAAAATACAAAAAGTTAATGAAAAGTACTTCCAAGTTCAAACGTTAAAGTAAGAGAGACTGTTATTTTTTTTAAATAAATATTTTTATTAAAAATAGTTAATTGTTTATGTTTTTGAGAGTGAATTTCATTGGGGGGGAAACAATGATTTGATTTTATAATTTTTTTTTATTGTTCAATCAAAGGTAACAATCACACACACACACACACACACACACACACACACACACACACACACACACACACAATATTACGAATTAGAGTCTTTCCTAATAAAATAAAGCCATGTTGGCCTTTATGATGAATAATAATGTTAACGTAATTTTTTATATATTTTTACAACCCTTTCTTAATTTGTGAAAGAAAACAAAGAATGTTGTTAGTAAATTTTATAATAAATTTTAAAATAAAATAAAGAACAAATGTCAGGTTGGCCTTCATGATGAATAATAATGTCAATGTCATATTCTATATTCTATATTTTTAGATCCCTTTCTTAATTTGTGAAATAAAATAAAATAAAACATTTAACATATTTTTTAAAAATAAAATATAAAGAACAAACGTCAGGTTGGCCTTCATGATGAATAATAATATAAATGTCATATTATATATTCTACATTTTTAGATCCCTTTCTTAATTTGTGAAATAAAATAAAATCAAATAATGAAATTAAATAAAAAACAAAAGTCAAGATGGCCTTTATGATGAGTAATAATGTCAAGATATTAATATATACCATCAGTTTTTATGCATGGGCGAGGGAAAAAAAAAGTGAACTGAACTGAATTCAAAACTTCAAAATTTTGTTAGTTAGAAAACCAACTTTTTTTTTTTTTGTCCTAGTTTGGTATTCAGCATTGCGGAAAGTCACTCCAAACTATTGTCTCTCGTCTCCTTCCATCAGCTTCAATCTTTCACACACTCCTGAATACTGAGTGCTCCATCTCTCCAATTGTTCTCAAAGCTCACACACACCGGAGCGGACAGAGCCCTCGGGACAGGTGAGGGTCCCTAGAACGTCAACAGCACTAGCTCGCAGGTGAAGTCCCCTCAGATGAGCCGAGGCTTCACACCTGTGCCGTCTCCTGTTTGTGGCTATAGCGCTAGTTAAGTCAGAAAACCGCAGAGCTTCAGGGGAGGATGAGAGGCTGTCCTTGTCACGGCCAGCGGACGAAGAGCCAGATCAAACACAACCTCAGGGGCTCCTCGTTTGCAACGCGTGCTTGAGGTTTGTCAGGGTTTGAGAAAGCGCAGGTTACCATCTGACTGATTTAGAGAGACCCGGACTGAATCTTGCATTTAAAACTAGACAGGCCTCGAGACTTGGGAGTTAAAGTGTGTCGTTTCTGCACCACTGGCATTATCAGAAACAACAGAATTGAAAACAACAGCTTCTCAAGAAATCCCAAGAACTAGAGCACAAGTGCATGGACAACTTTTACTGTGCTTTTGTAGTGCTTTGTGTTAGATTTGGTGCTTGACAGATGCTTCTAGGAAATGTTGTTGCATGAAGATTCTTCATAATTCTCCTTTTCTGTTCCCAGGAACACCAGCATGCGGGTTTGGTTTGGCATGAAGTGAGTTAATAATAACTCAAGATCCAATCTTCCATGTATTTTGCAGCTTACAGAAACTAAATGATTTTAAACCATCAGCATTGGACACTGCAAGGCTAAATTGAGACAGCACCATCTGTGTGTGTGTGTGTGTGTGTGTGACACCGATTGCTACATGTGGCAATTTCACAAATGTCTGATACTTAATTAACAACTTACAAAATTGAAATACTGAGTGTAACCAAACACATCTTTGGTTCTGCATGAATCACATAAGCTAAATAACACATTTTGGCTTCAAAACAGTGAAAACAATTCACCAAAAGGCAATGACTTTGGGGCACTATTAATTTTGTATCTACAGTGATTGTGGAACTTAAAAATAAAGTATGCACTACAAAAGATTTAAAAATTGTATTATTTTTATGTTTTTGAAAGAAATCTCTCTTAATGTCCACCAAGGCTGCATTTAAATACAAATCATAAATGCAGTAAAAACAGTAATATTGTGAACTATTATATATCATATAATATTATATTCATTATGCAATTATATATTAAATAATGTTATATATTCTATTTGAATGTTTTTTATGTTATTATTTCCCCTGTAATGACAAAGGTGAATTTTAATTGAAAGTTGATTTCCCCCCAATAAATTAATTGTTATTCAGCACAGACTCATTCAATTGATAAAATGTGATTTACAATGATTCTGTTTCAAATAAATGCTGTTGGTGAACTTAATATGAATCAAATAATATTGAAAATAGTTACAGCTTCAAAAATGTCTGTTCTCAACATTGATAATAACCAGAAATGTTTCTCCAGCAGCATATTAGAATGATTTCTGAAGATCATGTGACACTGAAGACTGGAGTAATGATGCTGAAAATTCAGCTGCGCATCACAGAAATAAATTACAGTTTAACAGATATTCACATAGAAAACAACTATTTTAAATTGTAATAATATTTCAAAATTTTTACTGTATTTTAGATCAAATAAATGCAGACTTGGTGAGCAGAAGATGCATCTTTCTAAAACATTAAAGAATCTGAATTATTCCCAACTTTTGAGTGTTCTTTCTTTCTTTCTTTCTTTCTTTCTTTCTTTCTTTCTTTTTTGAACCCATTGTCTCAAAAATCTGAGTAGGCATGATGCCTGTGACATCTAAAGCATTAACTAATGTTAATGAATCAAACCTTACTGTAAAGTGTTACTGATATTTCATATGCACTTGCAATAATAATAAAAAAAAAGCACTGACAAAACCAGTTCTCCAAAGAATGACATTAAAAGCAGGACAGCTCACTATAGAATATGCTAAACAGTCAAATGCATGATAATGGAAGAGCTAAGAGCACACATCATGTACATTATGAGCCATATTCCCATCAGAAACAACAGCTTGAATGGAAACTCCACTCTTTGTGATTGATGAATAACCTGAACAAAGGCCAGCGCCTGTTGTACCAATTTACCACAATTCCCAAGATCTGGAGTAACACGCTCTCCATTAAATCCTCACCGTTATATGACTGCACTCAGGCCATTGAGAAGACAATCGGCACGCGCGTGACTCCAGCATTAAACGGATGATGGAAGGCAGGAATTGGCCGCTCACTTCAAGGACTTGCTTATCACTCTCAGCACAGGTACAGTCTCATTTCGCCTCGTTTTCTTTCTGTCTGTGTGGGGAATAGGAAATTTCAACAGGAGTTTGGCCACCTGTGCCGTGTCCTCTTCACATACCACCGCAGAGAGAGTGATTAAATGAGAAACGATAGCAATCTCTGTCTCTCTTATTCGCACAAGCCTTTTTCTCTTCCCTTGACCCCAAAACGCATTAACAAATCATGAGATCTTTATCCGTCTCATTCTGTCTGCGACTGTCCTGTCGGGAGGGTGACCGGAGGCCAGAATGCATTTGCAGTTTCTATGTTTGTGTCGAAAGTCTTTCAGATATCGCTCTAAATATTTCAAAAGCGTAGTGTTTCGAATGCGGCAAATGCCAATTACACACAAAAGAGTCTGGAACAGAGCCGGCGTTTATGCTTTCTAACATAATTTGTGAAGCAAACAAGAATTGTGTCTGAATTCAAGGCTCAGATTTTAGGCCGAACACCTGCATCCATTGATCTCTCGCTGGCACCGGAAACAAACTCGTTTGAGATTCTGCACGCACTCGGCCGAGGGAATCGCGCGAGACAAAGTTTTGCTTGTTTTATCTTCGGAGTTGAGAGTCTGACGCGGGGCCAGATGGTTCATTAGCCCGACAGAGGCTGAAATGCGAGCCGCCTGACACCGCTTATTAACTTCAGCGCAACATATTCTGCGATTCAAGAGGATTTCATTTCCATATCCATGACCCTCACGCCGCTCAAACCGACCAAAACTCACCGTCTTTCTTTCCTTTACCAGCGGTGCTGCATGTAATGATCTGAACTGCTGACATACTTTTAATGTTTGAGTAGATATTTGCAAAGAAACGAATGAAGGGAAGCCAATCGGATGCTGAGAATGCATGACATAAATCACAACCTCAGATACGACTCTTCAGCCTTCTGGTTCTTAATACAACATCTACACATTTACTTGAATTGAAGCATCATGTTGTGCTTCTGGGCTTTACTCAGTCTTAACTATTAAATATATCCAAATATTGCAGATAAACAGACTTGATATGAAATATGTCAATCTATCTAATTACAGACACTACATAATGGCACACACACACACACACTCACACACACACACACCTCTCTCTGTCTGTCTGTCTGTCTGTCTATCTATCTATCTATCTATCTATATTATAATTGAGTTTGAGACAAATGACTCATGCTTTAACCAAACAGTGAAAACAGAAAATATAAAACCAAAAACAAATGAAAAAGTTATTTATTAATTTATTTGATCAATTTTTTTTCAAATTTAAGGTTTTTGTTTGTTTGTTTTTTACACTGCTGGCAAATTTTGTTTCTTCTTTTAAGCACAAGTAATTTTTAATGCTCCCAGCCAGCAGCCCCTAAGACCTGTGTCCAGCATTGGAAAATGTCGGGGCCTTAGGGGTGATGCTGCACTGGGAACAGATAGCCCGCAAGCGTCTGTCCCACCTTAGACATCGCACTATATCCTACTCATTCAGCCCCCTAAATCGAAAAATTCACAAATAAGAGCAGAAGAGCTGGAATGAAAAATGGTTAAACCCATGCTCTCAACACTTTGGTGTGGAGACAGGGAAAACCGGTAGGTCCTGACATGGAGGCTGTGATAGAATGCTATGGCACGCTTTTAGTTACAATCTCCACAAACTCCTCAAAAGTCTAGTAATGACGTGCTGACCACATCAACCTCCTCAGAGGAAGAGAGGTAAACACCGTGCTCTCACTCAAGAATTTTATATCCCAAGAGAGCGCTGTATTAGAGAGTGAGGGAGGAGAAAGGGGAGCCCGCTCGGCAACGTACGAGCCACTCGATTCTACATTGCATAAAACTTTCTTCCCTCGAGAAGAAACGCCAGTGGGAGCAGAGCTAAACATCTAAGGTAATGCATTTTCACTTGTACACTTAGGGTTAGTTTATGAATGAACACAGCTAGCCCCCTCGAGAGCTGACTTTGCATGCTCCGCTCCGAAACAAACCACACATAAATCACGTGCATCCGCACCCAGTATTATAGCGAGGGCAGGGAGAAACGAGCGATCTAAAATGCAGTATGCTTTTCATATGCAAAAGATTGAGATTGCGAGTCCTCAATCTCATCACAATAATGCTAACAACATCAACCTCCTCGGAGGAAGATAGCTGCAGCATAGACTCACTCGAAAGGAGAAGAGACCGCAATGCGGGCTTCCGAACCTCGAGCGAGAGCGCTAGATTCAAATGCGATCCCCGTGATCCCAATCACCGCCGTGCCTCAGCAACAGGAACCGCAAAGACCGCAAACACGGACAGACTCCTTGAAGTGTGCCCGGCGGGAGCACGATGCACAACCAGCTCCCTCGAGAGTTGACTGTGCGTGCTCCGCTCACAAACAAACAACACAACGACCGCGTGCATTCACACCCGTAAAGTTTAGCGCGGGCAGAGAAGAACACACGGTCTAAAGTGCTGTCTGTTTAGCTCGCCATATAGAGGTGATTGTGCACAGTTAATACAAACAACAGTATAAGACTGACACATTTCACACAGAGCGCTTGCTGAAAACAGAAGCTAACGTTGCTTGTTTTGGATGCGCTTTTAAGCTCTCTGGTCTCTACGTCACCCCGCCCGTGACGTTTCACTATACCATTGGACTGACTACACATGTGATTTAGAGCATGGGCACACAGGGGCGTTTCCAAAGTGTTTTCCGACGCAGCTTGAGTTCCCGAAGCGGAACACTATTTCAACACACTATTTCCCTGTTTAATACCGTAAAGCTGCTTCGACACAATCTGCATTGTAAAAAGCTCTATATAAATAATGGGAAAAAACTAACAAACTCATTTTACACACGCCTTATCTTACAGACTTGCTTCTCAAGTAATTTAAACTCATATACAATAAGTTAAATAATTAAATAAATTAGATATGTTTATTTAAAATTTTTATTTATTTATTTCACCATTTAAGTATATTTATTAACATTTTTAACATATGACTTTTTTAAGTTTATTTTATTGCTCTGCAGGCAAATTCAGTTTTCCTGTTTTAAGCACAAGTATGGTTTTAATTAACTTTTACAGACTTGCTTTTCAAGTCGTTTATCTTCTTTTATGATGCTGATATATTTTGAACAGGAAGTCAGCGTATTATTCGTCTCACACACAAGCTAAAGCCTACTTCTTTGTGTTTAATTTAAAGCGCATTATTTGCTCAAATTGGAGCGCGCCGCAGCTGTCCTGACCGTGGGAGCGACCATTACCCAGTGTGAAAGCATGCCACAATTTGTTGTTTGTCCTATTATGTGTTCACACCATGTGCTTCAGTGCTTGACAGCCTTTCTTATGAGCCCGCGGGGAGAGTATTATCTCTATCTGTTCTCTCTCAGCTCTTCCCTTCCTCGGCGAACACCACCAACAATTATAGAAGCAGGTTCTCTGAGGTTGACTAAGACAAAACCCTCTCCATTTAGAAAGGCAAACTGACAAAAATGAGATTATGGCATCTGAGACCGGGGATAAGAGTGCCATTTCCCCAGCAGCGGCCTAAATCATGTGCACCCAAATCATATTTGCTTAAGATGTTTGACAAAGCGCTGCAAATGGAATTGCGCTCAGAGCAGAAACAGAATGCCTCCTTTCTACGGGTTCTGCCGGTGTTTTTCCATCAAAGCAGGGTGTGGGTGTTGAACAGATGACTTTCCTCCAGTCAAACTGCAGGCTAAATTTAAGAGTGTTAATGAATCTGGATCTCTCCTCTCCTCCCTGCTAATATCGGCATCTCACTGCTGCAGAACGGCCCTCTCTCTCTTTCACTGTCTACAGTTCTCGCTCGCCCATCTCTCCGTGTGTTCACACATTTATCAAATGAACGCCGGTAACAGTAGTAAATGTGTAAACAGCTGACTGAAAGTGATAAAGTTGCTGTAAGGAACTGAAGCGCTCTGCCTTTCACTTTGCTTCAATATGTAATCTCAGATTTTCTTGAACCTGTGAATTCTCAGTGAGGCCTGGAATAAAGTTATAAGGGTAAAGACGCGTACAGTGGTGGTTCATCACAGGGACGTTCCCGGTTTCAGAGTTATTAGTTAATTAAAACTAGATCAATCAATCAATCAATGTAGATACAATTAAATAAAATAATACAGGTATGTCGTCAGGACCCGCAGCCTTGCGTGGGTTAATCCTAGATAGGGTCTTCCTAACGTCAGCTGGAGACAGACAGAGTGCCTGGTCGTTGGGAGGTATGGGCAGTTTTTGTGCAGGTGTGTCATTCTGCATTTCAAACCGTGAATAAAAGTGGTTGAGTGTATCCGGGAGGGATGTGTCATTATCACATTATCATATATATTATTTACGCTAACTTTCAAAGCAATATTTCTCATTTTTGTTCAATTTAACTTTAAGTGTCAAAATAAGCAATACTAAATAAATTAAAACTGATAAATACAATTAATAGATAAAATAAAAATGACTATGAAAACTAAAACAAAAAAATAAAAAAAAATGAACTAATTCAAAACATTAAACAAATGAAAAAAAAGAATGAATTGAATCTCCAAAATAACAATAAAATATCATAATAAATAAAACTAATATTTATGTCATAATACATAAAACAAATACAAAATACAATATAAAATAATATATAAAAATGTAATGCCTAATTATTATATTATATTATATTATATTATTATAGTAATTTTTTTGTTTGCTTTAAGTATAAATATTTTTGTGAGGTTCATGATTAAAATAATAATAAAAAACAGCTTAATTGTACAAAAGCCTTACTTTATATACTTGCTTCTCAAGTAAATTGTCTTTTTATGATGTTTAGATATTTTAACAGAAATATATTATCTACTCACGCACAACAAAATCAATAAACATAGGTCTTATATCTGCTAATAATTGTTAAAGAGAACCAAAAGCAATTAATTTCAGTTGAATTTATTGGCCTGGCATGACAATCAGACTGCAGTATAAAAATCACCTGACCCACATTCATAGTTAATCTCCTTTCCAACGATTATATTTGATTTTGAGAAATCTTTAAATGATTTGAATCCCTCTCGATTGAGTCCTCTGTGCTTTAACCACTCTCAGTTTAACGTCTGAAATCTTTTGAAGTCTTTGAGCTGTCTTTTGAAGATTTTTATTTGATGTTCTCGGTGTTCGTTGTACAGTAATACTATGTTCAAACATGAACTTTTCAGGTCTTTTAAAAATCCTTGAAATCATTAATTGCTCTGAAGAATCTGAAAGGAATCGTTCATTCTGTCATCATTTACTCTCCCTCGTGTCATTCCAAACCTTTATCACCTTATTTCTTACACGAAACACAAAAGGATTTTACATGATATACTGCAGCTAGTCATTCTTCTCCATGGAATTGCAATGGAAAGTCAAGCTTTTAAAGACACAAAAGCATCACAAAAGTGTTATAAAGGTAGTCCATAAGATGCTTAACTTAAGTTTGAATCAGTATTCACAAATACTATTCCTCTCCTGAACTATTAATTGCTGCAGCCAGATTGTGTATTTGATGTGAGATGAACTTGAATACGGACTGATTACAGAACATATTTCAGACTAGTTTTGTGAAAAGATCCAATTTTAAAAAGATTAATCCAGAAATTTGATGGTGTTTTTGTCATCTTTGAGCTCGACAGCTTCAGTCCACAGCAGCCAGAATATCATGCAACTCTCCTTTTGTGTTTCAGAGAGTCATACAAGTGTGAAATGACCTGAGCGTTTTGATTTTGGAGTGAGCTATCTCTTTAAGCAGAGTTACTGTCCTTCAGAAACTTAACCTGAGGCTGCAGGAGGACTCGGCATGCAATTAGTGCAGGAACCAGCTGACTTCAACATATTAAAAAGACACCTTTGTGATTATATTGGCTTGTGTTTGAAGTTCTGTTGTGTTTTTGTATAACAGACGAGGTGTTGGTGGAGAATAAAGCATTTCCTTTGTTTTTCTGTCATTTTCTCTCTCGGTTTCTGCAATATCAGCCAAACAATTCAATTTGAGTAGAATCCAGTCCAGACCGATTCTCAGCTCAGTGTCTGGAGAGTCAGCAGTTTACTTGTATTCCTCTGCAGTTTCGAAAGAGAATAATAAGTGTTATAATAATAAGCGTTTCATAAAAGAAGCGAAAAAAATGCTATTGTCCATTCATTTATTTTTCATTTGAAAACAGTGTTACACATACATAAAATATTCAGAAAATGTATTTAAAAATATGATTAATGAGATTAATTGAATATAATAAAATTAAATAAAATAAAAAATAAAATAAAATAAAATAAAATAATAAAATAAAATATAAAAATAAAATTTAAATTATAAAATAAAATATAAAAAAATATAAAATAAAACAAATTAAATAAAACAAAAATGTTCAATTAAAATAAGGGGTTCTGGATTGTAAAGTCAGTTCTGAGACCAGCTGGCTGAGGGGGCTTTTCTCTGGGTTCAGTTCTTGGTAGTTTAAGGCTTTATGGTGGAGGGTCTCAGTATGACTGCTTTTTAGGTGCACATGGAATTTAATGGCTTTTTTATTTATTTTAATTATTAGTGGGTACAGCCCTAATTCTGCCCTGCAGGCATTGTGTGGAGTTTTTCGTTGTACATGAAGAATATTTTTACAGAATTCTGCCTGCAGAGTCTCTATTGGGTGTTTGTCCCATTTGGTGAAGTCTTGGTTTGTGAGTGGACCCCAGACCTCACATCCATAGAGTGCGATTGGTTCTATAACTGATTGGATTATTTTTAGCCAGATTCCAATTGGGATGTCAAGTTTTATATTTTTCTTGATTGCGTAAAAAGCTCTTCGTGCCTTGTCTCTCAGGTCGTTCACAGCCTTGTTAAAGTTTCCTGTGTTACTGATGTTTATTCCGAGGTATGTGTAATTTTTAGTGTGTTCTAAGGGCATGTTGTTTAATTTGAAACTGTAATTTTGGTTTTCGTAACTGGCCCTTTTTTGGAATATCATAATTTTAGTCTTTTTCAGGTTAACTGACAAGGCCCATGTCTGACAGAAGGTGTGCAGGAGCTCCAGGTGCTGCTGTAGACCCTCTTTTGTGGGTGACAGCAGCACTAGATCATCCGCAAACAGAAGACATTTAACTTCAGTGTCTAGTAGGGTAAGACCGGGTGCTGGGGACTGTTCTAGGGCTCTTGCTAGTTCGTTGATGTAGATATTGAATAGTGTAGGCTTAAGCGACAGCCCTGTCTCACGCCACGACTCTGGGGGAGGAAATCTGTGTGTTTGTTGCCAATTTTAACTGCAAATTTGTTATTAGTGTACATGGATTTGATGATGTCGTATGTTTTTCCTCCGATGCCGCATTGGATTAATTGAAGTAAAAGCCCCTCATGCCAGATGGAGTCAAAAGCTTTTCTGAAGTCAACAAAGCATGAAAAGATTTTTCTTTTATTTTGTTTGGTTTCTTTGTCAATTACTGTACAGGTGGACGTGGTCGTAGAGGCATGTGAGGTCCAGCGAGGGGTGATGTGCCAGGTGTACGCGAGGTTGGAGTGCACAGGCTCCGGAGAGGTTTGCATTCACCCGCTGAATTGTATCTGGGTGGAAGTCCTTTCGTGGCAGCAGTGTGGAGATGGTGATTTTTGCACTTGGAAAGGTGGTTGTGGCTTTTTCAACCCGATTAATGTAAAGATTTGTAATCCAAGGTGTATTGATGTCGATGGTTGTAAATTTGTGTGTGTCTCCTTATAAAAATGTCTAAGATAGTTCAAGTTAATCCAGTATTAAAAGGTGGTTTTGCAGGAGCTCAGGAGTGCATGTCCTCTCTCTCTCTCTCTCGCCTATCTATCTATCTATCTATCTATCTATCTATCTATCTATCTATCTATCTATATCTATCGATCTATCTATCTATCTATCTATCTATCTATCTATCTATAAACATGCTACTTTATAGTCAGATGATAATATTTAATTCATTTAAATAAAATCAAGTGAAGGTACCATGTAATTTTGAAGACAAATATCTTTGTGGAAGATAACATTAAAGCCACTGATGACACTGGACTGAAAAAGAGAGAACATTTCTACTTTTTTCATCTTTTTCTTTCTCAGATGTGCCCTCACGCATGCAAAAGCATGGTTAGAAGCATCAGCTGAAGACGGAGTGCTCCTTATCTTCCATATCAGACTGACACTTTAACAGCCAGTCACTTCTCCCTTCTTTTAAAAACAGCACGAGCCTGAGAGTTAGATAAGTATAGCTCTTCTACAGCTTACAGGGAAGCCCCTATAAACCACTTTAAAAGCTGGCAGGACAGATGAAGCGTAAAGGAGCTGAGCATGTAAGAAACTTTTAAAGATTCCATAAACTTTATAAACCAAAAGTGACTGAACAGCGAATCTCAACCTGACCTCTTGTTAGAAAGCACACAAACAATCATTTAAAAAAGAGGATGGTCCTCAAAGCCTGAGTGGCCCTCAGAGGTGATAAAGCTGCGGTGGAGTGTGAGCGCAGGGACGAGCTTTAAACATCTCTGAGATAGAGCTCAGATCCGCAGCGGCCGAGAGAGAGAGAGAGAGAGTGTCAGGAGCAACATGAACTTCAGCAGTAAATTCACCTGGAGTCAGAGCAACAGCGGGACGGGATAATCCCATGAAGGAAAAGAGAGAAGATTTCAAATATAAGTCTATTTCAGTCTGGAGAATCACATTACTGAATCACTTGAAAATGTACCCAGCAGATGAACTCCAATGCAACTGCTCTCAAATCCATTTCGCCGAAATACATCCTGCTTCGGTATGATGTGAAACGCCTTTAAGTTCCGACCTTTCTTACTAGAGCCACTTTTGGACGTGAGAGAGATGAGAAAGACACTACTGGTCTTGAGAGCTGAAGGATTAGTATAATAATTTAGAAAAGCAACAGTTAAATGGCGTCTGGATGCACGTTACGCTTCCGTTAGATGGGTGGAAATCAAACAGGAATATTCATGAACAGAAAAGAGTTGAAGTTGAAGGGTGGGCCAGTGATCAGAGAAGTGGGACGCTACCCAGAAGGCCAATGGATTGATCCCTCGGTACCAGGACTTTGAGAGGAGGCCGTATTCTGACTGTGTGATCATTTACTCTGTTTCTCAGATGAAATTAAACGCTGGGACGGTTTTGAGTGTGAGTGTGTTCGCACATGCACGTTTCCAATCATCTGCCAGCGCTAGATTGAAAACAAAGGTAATACATATGATTCTCACTTCATACCATGAACCTGAACAAACGGTGAAGGATGATCCATGTAAAGAAAACCAGCTCACCCACCGACTGATTTCCAATTAATACTGTTCATGTTCTTACTTATTTTACTTGTCATCCGTGTAACACCGAGTGAATCCAATTACCAGCTATTGTGATGCATGTAGCTCACACGTTCACCGTTTCTTCAACAGTATTGGCAACACAGTCCTGAAATGAGAGGATGAGAAGAGTATTTCACTCCCAACTCCACCATTCATATGTCAGTCTGCACATGGACTGTTAACAAGATTTATAGATCAAATAAACAAATATTTGCAATTAAAAGCAAACAATATAACAACTTTCCTTGCTAAAAATAAATAAATGAATTAATTAAAAAAAAAATATATATATATATATATATAGATTATATATATTACATAGTTTTTGTTATTCTCTTTTTAATTTGAGTTATTTTAGTACTTCAAGTTAAACTAAATAAAAAAAAAATGGTTTGCCAGCTAGCTGAAATAATAATAAAACATTTATTTTTTATATATATATATATATATATATATATATATTATGAATCTTAGATAAGTCAGCATGCATAGCAGATAAGATGGATTTTTTTTTCTGCCATAAAAAATAACTTTGTGTTTCAGCCTCATTCCCCTCTTTCCCAGCATACACTCAGACATTAATAATTAACATTTCTAATCATATACAAATAATTCATAACTTTACATTGTTTGCCAGTTTTTAAAGTAATTATGTAAATTAATCCAACTGCAGACAGCTGCCTTCATTTTTGAACTTCTACAATCAGCTCATTTTTCACAGTGTGGTTAAGGGCATGAAACTGAAGCAAGAGTTAATTCTGTTCACCGTTTCTCCTTTTAATCTGTGCAGAGGGACCACAAAACCCTTATCATAATACACTGAAGTTTCTGTCATTTATCCTGAAGGGCATGTGGCATCAACAGCAATCAATCATCACAATACCCCACTTGGAGTTCATTATAATCGTTGTTTTTGGCAGGATATACTACACGTGTTAATCACTAGTTCAAGCGATCAGCGTACAAACAAATGGCCTTATATTTCGATTAACATGATGAGTCGGTTTGATGACTGTTATCACACAGATCTGTGAGCAGGTTTGCATGAAGGAGCTCGTCTCGCTGGCAGTCTTCTGCTATTGTAGATCAGAGCTGCAGATGGTGGCGATGGCCGTGTCTTGATTCTGGAGAGCTTGCTCTGAAGGAGGAGGAAACACCTGCTGGTTCTGGGTTGCTGGAGGGTGTGGATTCAGATCCAGAGAACAGGCTTTAATTAAACGAGACGTGGAGAAAATGCTCTTATTACAAATGTGTCCTGTATATATGTACATATATATTTATGCATTGAAACTGGGCATTGGTCCAGCTGCGAGAAATAGGTTTACTGCTCACTATATGTATTTATTTCTGATTTTACTGAAAAAGAGGGACATACAGAGAGAGCTGATGAGTCCACAGTGAATTAAAAGGCTTTATTATTAAAATATAGCATTGCAATCTTAAAGGTTTCACTTGTTGAGATCTCAGATATTTGCTTTAAAACCAGATAAGCCTAATTGATCCAGTAATTGGATATTGCTTGAAAACCAGTGACTGACCAATAGAAGCAGAACATCAATACACACACTTACACACAAATTCATGCTGTCAAAAAAAAAAACGTATTAATTTCTATAAAGTGCAGCATATCAGGTGTAGGCTATTTGTAGTGGTGCCTGAATTTTGCAATAACAATTATCCTATAGTTCATTCTTTCACACCTATAAAAGTTTCATTCCCACAGTCTGCATTTTGCACTGATATGTCCTCATTGAGGTAAACAAATAAAAATAAATAAATAAATACAGCCTTGTAGGTAAAATTTAGACTGATAGTAAATAATTTATTATCAGTCTACATTTTATTTTTCACTTTTTTATCTATTTGACTAAATTGTGACAGTATTGCTATCATTTTTTTGGGGATACTTTTGGTCTATAAACAAGAAAACATTTTAATTAAAAATAATATGATATGCCTATAATTATGTAAAAAGTTCACTGGAGGCGAGTGTAAAGAACCCAAGTGCAGCTTTATTTACATCCCAAAAAATGACCAAAGACTTGACTTGACTTGACTTGACTTGACTTGACTTGACTTGACTTGACTTGACTTGACTTGACTTGACTTGACTTGACTTGACTTGACTTGACTTGACTTGACTTGACTTGACTTGACTTGACTTGACTTGACTTGACTTGACTTGACTTGACTTGACTTGACTTGACTTGACTTGACTTGACTTGACTTGACTTGACTTGACTTGACTTGACTTGACTTGGGTTCTGGGTTGCTGGAGGGTGTGGATTCAGATCCAGAGAACAGGCTTTAATTAAACGAGACGTGGAGAAAATGCTCTTATTACAAATGTGTCCTGTATATATGTACATATATATTTATGCATTGAAACTGGGCATTGGTCCAGCTGCGAGAAATAGGTTTACTGCTCACTATATGTATTTATTTCTGATTTTACTGAAAAAGAGGGACATACAGAGAGAGCTGATGAGTCCACAGTGAATTAAAAGGCTTTATTATTAAAATATAGCATTGCAATCTTAAAGGTTTCACTTGTTGAGATCTCAGATATTTGCTTTAAAACCAGATAAGCCTAATTGATCCAGTAATTGGATATTGCTTGAAAACCAGTGACTGACCAATAGAAGCAGAACATCAATACACACACTTACACACAAATTCATGCTGTCAAAAAAAAAAACGTATTAATTTCTATAAAGTGCAGCATATCAGGTGTAGGCTATTTGTAGTGGTGCCTGAATTTTGCAATAACAATTATCCTATAGTTCATTCTTTCACACCTATAAAAGTTTCATTCCCACAGTCTGCATTTTGCACTGATATGTCCTCATTGGGGTAAACAAATAAAAATAAATAAATAAATACAGCCTTGTAGGTAAAATTTAGACTGATAGTAAATAATTTATTATCAGTCTACATTTTATTTTTCACTTTTTTATCTATTTGACTAAATTGTGACAGTATTGCTATCATTTTTTTGGGGATACTTTTGGTCTATAAACAAGAAAACATTTTAATTAAAAATAATATGATATGCCTATAATTATGTAAAAAGTTCACTGGAGGCGAGTGTAAAGAACCCAAGTGCAGCTTTATTTAAATCCCAAAAAATGACCAAAGACTTGACTTGACTTGACTTGACTTTGACTTGACTTTGACTTGACTTTGACTTGACTTTGACTTTGACTTTGACTTTGACTTTGACCTTGACCTTGACTTAAACTAGTGATGGCCGCTTTTGAAATACTGCTTCATGAAGCTTCAAAACATTTGCGAACCATTTGTTTTGAAACAGTGGTTCGGAGTGCGTATCAAAATGCCAAAGTCACGTGATTTCATTACTTGACCTTGACCTTGACCTTGACTTAAACTAGTGATGGCCGCTTTTGAAATACTGCTTCATGAAGCTTCAAAACATTTGCGAACCATTTGTTTCGAAACAGTGGTTCGGAGTGCGTATCAAAATGCCAAAGTCACGTGATTTCATTAAACGAGGCTTCGTTACGTCATAACTGTTTTGAAACGTTTCGAAATTTCAATAGTTTGCCTTTGGGGGGCGATCTCTGTGAATCCGTGAATCATGGGAGTTCATTGAGCTCGCCTCCCAGCAGCGAACCATTGATTGTCTCTGATCTCAGATCAGTTTGATCAATGTGTAGACATTTTTAACGAGACATCTGTGTAATTAAAAGGATGAGTTGTAGTCTCTTTCTGGCCTGTTTAAGCTCCCCATAAAACAAACAAAACAAGCCCTGCAAATTAATAATAACTATTTAAAAAACACATATTACACAGACACTTCATATTTAATGGTATTTCATTATTTTGATTGCATTTAATATATTATACTTTCAAGAAAGCATTTGCATTGGGTTTGTAAAAAGCAGTTTTTATGCATGTTTTAGCCTGAGTTTTTGTTGCATTTACACAGTTTTGACCAGCAGGCGTCACCAGCGTGTGGTGTTTCGAGCGCTTCGAAAAAGTGAATCAGTTTGCGAAGCAATTGGTTCAATTGATTCGAAGCTTTGAAAAGGTTTGTTTCTCCCATCATTAGCGTAAACAAAAACAAGCACTCACCAACAGAGGTTACAGGAACAATACTCGACAAGAGACAATGGCAACATGAGGGCTCTACATACCAAACAATAAGGGTCACATGACATAAACCAACCAATGAGGAACAAGACGCATGACTAGGACAACCAATCAGAACATGACACATACACAAGGCAGGGATACATGAGGATCAAGGGAATCGCATGACAGGAACATGAAACATGGCTAAATATCAAAATAAAAGACATGAAAACCTAAACCAGAAACAAAACCCAAAACAGGCATGACAAATGATTTGCATGTTGTAGTTAACCAATAAATGGCAGATATTAAAATTCTATACTATACTAGATGGATTTTTTTATTTAAATTCTGTTCTTTCTAAGAAAAAAAGCCTAAAAAGTGAAATCAATCATGAATTTACCAATCACAACATTATAATATACAGTATGAAAACCTAATTTTGAGATATGCTAAGGATTACATATAGTAGGCCTAACATTTTTTTTTTTTATGTACTGTTCATGTAAAAATAGGCTAAATGAGCATGCATAAATAAATAAAAAAAAAGCAATATAGACAGATACTGATGAATGAAAAAACTAACATCAGCTGATTACCAATATGGCACCAATATATGGATCGCTAACAAAATATGAGAATAATAGGCTAATGAAGTTAATTCGTTTTTTAAATGATTTTCTGCCTACACTCTTAAAGATACAGGTACTTTGTTGGCATCGATGGCTCCTTGAAGCACCTTTAACATCTATGGTAATTTTTCATTGCACAAAATATTTTTTATAGTGGAAAAAACAAGCGGCAACCTCCCACTCTCTCTCGTGAAGCCAGCACGGAAGTTACTTAAACTGTAATTCGTCAACTGGCCGCTACAGTCTGGCTCCAAAAGGGAGTCAATCCCATTGACTCCCCTTGTTAAAATGCCCAACTTTACAGCAGAAAAAAACGTTTACAGCCTAGTTCAAAAAATTATTTTGGTCTATATAGCTAATTTTGTGAGGAGGGTGAATTTTTTTATAACTCATCCGTTTAAATTATATTAAGCCTTAAAGTTCTGCATAATTAAGGGCGTGGCCACTTGAGTGACAGGTGGATTGCCGCTGCTGACACTGCCATCGAGCTAGGTGGGCGTGGCTTCAGCAACCAGCTCCCGCCTTTTTGGCCATCTTCGATTATCCGGGAGTGACGCGCGGTGACGCGCTGCCAAGATGGCGACGGCCGGCTCCGCCCACTTTGAGCTTCAAAAACGCTCTTCAGAAAACTACGGGTGACGTCACGGACACTACGTCCATGTTTTTATACAGTCTATGGGAAAAACATTTTTTAGTAATGTTTTTTACACTAATAAAAATGGTTCTTTTAAGAACTGCTCTGTTTCTTGGGGAACCCAAAACAGTTCTTCTATACCACTGCTGCGAAATCCCCTTTTTGACAAGCTTTATTTTGAAGGGAGCATGCAGCAGTCTAAATCTGTTTGTGCAGATCAAGAGTCCTGATCTACAGAGAGTCTCTGCACACAGAGCGCTGATATACACACTCAGCACAATATATTCACCCAGATCACCCGCTCATCCTCCAGCAAAGTCACTGTGAGCTACAAAGCCACCCACGAGTCTGTACCTGCTGCCGCACAGAAATGCTGATGCAACAGCACGTTTATGCTTTGCTTTACGACGACACGAGCGAATGGCGGCACTTGTGCGTGTATAACATTCATCCACCAGGCCCGAGTCAATCACCTCTGGGTCTCCCGCAGGAGTGAGAGCGAACCCCGTCCTAATGGAGGTCAGGAAGATAATCAGCGAGGTTGTTCGCAGCGGTCACGGACAGGTTTCAGCGGTCGAACGATCACAAAGAGCACACTCCACTGAATAATCTTCTACATACAAGCCTAGCTGTTAACAATTAATCACAACAACAGCGCCGCACATGATGGCAGGCTATTATGCAGAGTGAATTTCAGCAATCCTCATAGTAAAGCAACTAAGCCGGGATCAGATTATCGAGCACATGCGATAATGTGCATCAGGTTTATGAACCTCTCTCTTTCTCTCTCTCTGCTTATAATGGATTACTAATAATAAGAACAATGCCAGGATGAATTCCCCAGATGGCATCGATGGGGTTTCATATGAACAGGCATCCACAATTGCATCGCTGCTTGTAATGCTCCTGTAAATCAAAACCTTTAAATCAGCCCGGCAGGCAGGATAAAGAAGAGACACAGCCACAGTTAAACATTCTCATAATGTCATCTGCCAAAACTTATTCCCAGGCTGCATAATTACCTCTTCTTTTTTTCTTCTTGTACGGCCTGGCCTGTATTTAAATGAGAAATGCCAGGAAAGCAGTTCATTAGCATTCTCTAATTACCAACTGATACATACATTAAATAAACAAATATGACAAGCAGTGGTCTCACCTACCCTTCTGCTGCTCAACGCTGAAGCAGGAAAAGCGAAGAGCGTGTATTTTCCTTGCACTGTGGTAAATCGAATCTTCTTTAAAGCAGAAAACTAGTAAGTGTCATGTTTTTGCTTGATATTACAGGAAAGCAGCTGTATCTTAGGTCTCCATCTGAGGTCTATATGCATTGATTGGATCAAATGCTGTTGCTGTCTGGTGCCCTTAATGCAGTTTTCTCTATAACATTTTAAATTAATTCATCTCTCACTTGAGATTCTGCCAATAACACTGCTTCCAGACATGTTTCTGGTTCACCTGAGATTTGCAAGGACACCTTCCACTCATTCAGGGCTTGAATTCGTTCCTAAATGTTTCAAAGCTCAGAAACGTGCAATGCTGACCCTGTCTGTTAGACCTGAGTCTGCCATATGTGCTTGCAATGAAATCGAAACCATTAATCAAGGTGGCTTCTGGGTTTCTCGAGATTGATCAAGCTGAAGTCACTCGAGGAAAAACAGCCAGAGCTGTAACCTTGGCTTAGGTTCATTAGTCTAGGAATATTACATATGAGGTAGAATAACAGTTCACATTAAAATTGTACTTGCAATTGTAGCACTTTAAGCATTTGGGACTGACTCGTAGGATGTATTGCATCTTAAACTAAGGAAAATAGACTCTTGTGCTGCAACAAGATTTTTCATACTGTTTGAGTTACAGAAATAACAGTTCATCCACAAATTAAAATTTGCTGAAAGTTTAATCACACTCAGGCCATCCAAGATGTAGATGAGTTTGTTTCTTCATCAGATTTGTGGAAATGTAGCATTGCATCAGTGTCTCACCAAAGGATGCTCTGCAGTGAATGGGTGCCGTCAGAATGAGAGTCCAAACAGCTGATAAAAACATCACAATAATCCACAAGTAATCCACAGCACTCCAGTCCATCAGTTAGCGTCTGGAGAAGACAAAAGCTGAAACAAATCCAGCATTAAGATGTTTTTAACTACAATATGAGTCCATAATTCATAATAACGCTTCCTCCAGTGTCTGAATCAGGAGAGAAATCTGCTCAGATCAAGCACCGTTTACGAGCCAAAACATTTTCATACTGTTTGAGTTACAGAAATAATAGTTCATCCACAAATTAAAATTTGCTGAAAGTTTAATCACACTCAGGCCAACCAAGATGTAGATGAGTTTGTTTCTTCATCAGATTTGTGGAAATGTAGCATTGCATCAGTGTCTCACCAAAGGATGCTCTGCAGTGAATGGGTGCCGTCAGAATGAGAGTCCAAACAGCTGATAAAAACATCACAATAATCCACAAGTAATCCACAGCACTCCAGTCCATCAGTTAACATCTGGAGAAGACAAAAGCTGAAACAAATCCAGCATTAAGATGTTTTTAACTACAATATGAGTCCATAATTCATAATAACGCTTCCTCCAGTGTCTGAATCAGGAGAGAAATCTGCTCAGATCAAGCACCGTTTACGAGCCAAAACAGCTCTAAACAAATATGTGTGTGGATTTTGATGTGAGAGACAACAGCATATAGACTTTTTTTGTGTTGTGTGTTGTTGTTATGTTGTTGATGATGATGATGAGGTGTTGTTTTTGATGATGTCGTGTGTTGCTGTTATCGTTGTTGATGATGGTGTTGTTGTTGTTGTTGTGTATCAATGTTGTATGTTGTTGTTGTTGATGATGGTGTTGTTGTTGTTTATCAATGTTGTGTGTTGTTGTTGATGATGATGATGAGGTGTTGTTTTTGATGATGTCGTGTGTTGCTGTTATCGTTGTTGATGATGGTGTTGTTGTTGTTGTTGTGTATCAATGTTGTATGTTGTTGTTGTTGATGATGGTGTTGTTGTTGTTTATCAATGTTGTGTGTTGTTGTTGTTGTTGCTGGTGTTGATGATGTTGTTGTTGCTTTTGTTGCTGTTGTTGATGATGATGTTGTCAGTGGGATGAATGTATTTTTGCGTATGGTTAAAGCTGGTATCAATGAGTATTGAAACCAATGTTTCGGACATCTGTGTCATTAGCAAAGATTGATTCTGACAGTGTCGCTGTGTGTGAGTTGCCATTGAGAAAAATCTATCCTTCTCTTAAGTATTTGATTTATGAGGTGAATTTTGCCAATGACGTTTGGAATGAGCCAGCGCTGAATCAAAGCTTGCAGCATCGCTGTTCAGGACGCAAGCACTGTGTGTTGGGAAATGCACATTTTAATCTGGAAATTGCTTTTAAAGGTTCTCCTTTGTTTTCTTCTTTGTTTTAAATAATATTAATTGTGTTTTATGGAAGGCAAAAGAGATTGTCATTGTTCTGGAAAAAAATAATGATAATACAATTTCAATAAGGCTCAGGTTAAATGAATAAATAAATTAATAGATTAGATAGATAATGTTTAAAAAAAAAAAATAAATAATATATATATATATAATATTGTATATTAACAGGGGAAATTACTTTTAATTATGCAGGGGAAAATGTTTGTGTATGAATCACAGCAGTGCATAATTCATCCTATCATGAATAAATGTATCATTTCATCATCAGGATGAAAGAGTATGAATGCATGCATGAATCAAACTCATTCTGAACACCAACAATTGCTCAGGCTGTCAATGTGAACTTGTATTCCAGTTGTTTAAAATACATATATCTATATTTACAGATGGAAAAAGAGTGGTGGAGCTTCAAACATCGTTATTTTCCCACTTGTTTAGATGGGTTAAAGCTTCGTCTAGTTGTCTTGAGATGTTCTTGTTCCATCCAGAGGGACAAGAAAGGTCAGGTGTGAAGGAGGTCCGTTTCATATAATGCCAGCTAACATCCAATCATCATTAGATAGAGCAGTCTGCTCATGGTCACTGCTCCATTAGCTCTGATCCATCAGAAGTTCAGAGCAACAAATGCTTCCCTGCACCCCAAGGACAGTCTTTGTAACCTTTACACTTACATCTCACACCAAAGCTAATGCTCTATATGCATAGTGACAGGAGGTAACCAGCCACATCTCCCCAGAGGAGGAGAAGACAGAATAATTAAAGTGCTACAGATCAAGTTGCTGTCTTGGCTTCTCTAAAAGAACTGCATAGCGACTCTGCCAAAGTCACAGCCCAGAGAGAACAACTGGAACAATTCGGCACATCTCAGCTTTATACATGCTCCTTGTGAGGTTATGACGGGAAAATCCATCACGTCGCTCTGCAGCAAGATCAGACATTCCTCTCTCATGTTCAAACAAGACTGGAATACAAGAAAACTCAAAAGCATGGACAGACCTTTGGCTGCCGATGACCAAAGAAGGGCTTCGCCTAACAAGAGTTCGTCTCGCAAGTGTTTAAGACAAAGATAATGGCAAATGAGGTGGAAATGTTTTATTCTACTAAGTGTGCAAACCAAACAATGACTTTCAAGCTTAGGTGATGTCTTAAAGACATCCACAGTTTCATGAGATTCATCTTGCACAGTCCAATAAATTATTATCTAAATATTTTTGGGACTAACTTGGCCAAACGTCTACTTTTTCCCATTTTTTTTTTTGAAGGTAACACTTTATTTTGAAAGTAATGAGAGTTAATTGACATGTAGTTGCAAAGATACTTATAAGTTAGTAGAGTGTCTAAAGTGGACTATCAAAATAATAAAGTGTAGCTTTTTTAAAACCAAACACCATATGTGTATGAAATATGTGAGTAAATGATACAAATGGCCAATATTTACACAAAAAAATAAATAAAATAAATAAATAAACAAATACATACAATTAAAATAAAATAAAATTAAATTAAATTAAATTTTAAATTAAATGTTAAATTAAATAAAAAAATAAATTTGCTGGCAGGTCAGAATATGCAAGGCTTGATATATTATTCACATCAAAGAATAAGAAAATAAGGATGATAATCATTCCATATTTATACATTTCGGACCATGCCTTTCCTACTAATATAGTATTTTTCTGGAGATTTGGGTATTTCATTAATGAGAGCCACCTTCTGTGGCTCCTTCTTGTCTGTGCTTGGACTATCAAAATAATAAAGTGTAGCTTTTTTAAAACCAAACACCATATGTGTATGAAATATGTGAGTAAATGATACAAATGGCCAATATTACACAAAAAAATAAATAAAATAAATAAATAAACAAATACATACAATTAAAATAAAATAAAATAAAATTAAATTAAATTTTAAATTAAATGTTAAATTAAATAAAAAAATAAATTTGCTGGCATGTCAGAATATGCAAGGCTTGATATATTATTCACATCAAAGAATAAGAAAATAAGGATGATAATCATTCCATATTTATACATTTCGGACCATGCCTTTCCTACTAATATAGTATTTTTCTGGAGATTTGGGTATTTCATTAATGAGAGCCACCTTCTGTGGCTCCTTCTTGTCTGTGCTTTTAACTCCCATTAATATTTAATAAACCAGCTTTTGTCTAGGATAGGTGAATTGTGCAGAATAATAATTAGGTTCGTTAGAAACTCTTGCCCCTCACATGCTCTTGGATATTCCTATAGGTGGGTCGCCGATTTAAAGATCATCATCATCAGCATGCGAACACTCATGTTTGTTAGCAAGCGTTTTAATTAGAAACACTATTGGTTTATTATTCAGTCTAATGCCGATCTGTGCATGCTTTGGTTTTCAATTCTATTGTTCGCTGCAATGCCTTTTGAAGTGTCTCCAATGCTATTATAAATTCAAAGAAGAAACAATTAATGTTATACAAAGTTAATCCCACATGCAACAACACAGACTGCTAGCGGCGTTTCCCATTGAAGACGCAAGATTCCTCAATCGACTTACTAAATAGAATATATAGAATAAATCAGTATGCATTCTTGTATTGAATAGTAACTGACTCTCAGTTTGCTGTTGGCATGCATGATTCCTTACTGATTGCAATGGGACATATGAATCTTCAATGCCATTTTTTCATTTCCATTAAAAAAATTAAAATAAATAAAATATAAAAACCAATTCAAAAAGAAATACAAACCAGTTTCATCATCTGAACACTAGAGGAAGATACAGAAGCGTTTGATGCACTTCGGTGGAACTCAAAATTTATTCAACCAAATTAATTTCCACAAATGTCAACTCTTCTGATGTTAGCATTGCTTTATAACCACTTATTTATGTAAGCTGTAGGCAATAGGCTGCTGTATGTAATTTTGGGCACATCACAGATCACTAGCTGAGTCCGGTTCCAGTGACGCTTTGCCTACATTGATATATGTCAATATATTGCATAAGATAGAAATTTACTGCATCTCATTACTTTATTGGCTCGACCAACAAGAAAAGAAATGTGGGTGCCGTTATCCAGCTATCTGACTATTCAGGATCACATAATGATCTAAGGTGAGTCACCAACTCAACAAAACCCACTTTTATAACTGCTCTTTGGATTTTTGGATGCACATTGAGACTGACAGATTCTGCACTAGTTTGCACAAATAATCATGAATAAAAACACTCAACAATGGCTCTGTGTAAAGCAGGCCTCTCTGAATACACGCTGCTGTCAATTTCAGATCTCCAATTCAAATGCACGAGCGGTTATTTATCGCTCTCTGTGGATTTACATGCTGACAACTTAATCCTACAAATATGCTGTAGTGCAACCGGCACAGAGTCTGTCCCCACGTCAGCATTCAGGTCACCTTCATAAATCCTTCAAGACTGCCTAAGATAATCAAGTCTCTTGTGGGACTCTGAGAGGTGTGTTTTATTAAGTAGCATGGTCTCTGTAAGAGCTGAGTGAGTATGAATGCATCCAGATGGCAATGCATTTCCGCCTCAGGCCAACTGTATGACTGCACTCATAGATCCAATATTAACGCAAACACAATATATTTCACCCAACGGGAAAATAAACATTACATGGAATAAGAGTCATGCCGATGTAACAGGTTCAGGGCTATAGTTAACTAAAACTATAAAACAAAAAACGTTTTTAATGTTAATTGAAATAGAATAAAATATAAACAAAACTGAATTTATTTCAGACAGTTTCCGAAGAAACATTTCTCATTTTAGTGCAACTTTATGTATTAAAATAAATAACATTTAAATAAAAATTATTAAACATTATTAGACATATTTTAAAAACTAATAAAAATGGCAAGACACAAACAAGAAAGAAAGAAATGGAACAATAAAATACTACGCTGTAAAAAAGATTGCAAATAAAGATGATGAAGTATGTTTTACAAGAAAATACCGTAAAAATGATTGAAGTACATTTCACAATTACAAGAAAATACTACACCGCAAAAATTATTTTTCGAAGATATAATATATAATATATATATTCAGTGTATTTCAGTCTTTATACTTCAAAATGTTTACATTTCATTCAATGCTACTTGTCATTTCTTTGCAATTCTATGTAAAATAACAATTAATGCAGTAATTTCTACAATATAAGTTATTTCTACAATATTCAAACTATACTAAAAAAATAATAAAAAACCTCCAATTACACTAAAATCTCAGTTATACTAAAACAACGGGTGATTGCTCTCATTTCCCAGCAGTCAGAAGTAAAATCCAGACCATCAGCCATCCACAAGAGACCATCAGCATAGGCAATTATGTAGAGATAATTAGGAACTTTTGTTTACTGGGTTGGAGGTTGTGATTATTAGTTGCAATTTGCTTTAGCCATCAGCCAGTTTTCTAAGTTCAGCCTTCATTCATCAGTGATTTAATGTTCTTAAGAGGCAGGAACACGACCATCAAATGTTAGACTCATAATGCAATTAATAAAATGTGAAGATGGAGAGTTTCGTTTCCAGGCCTTGTTATATGGCATCACGATAATTTCTTAACACGGACGAGAGAGCTGGCATGATCTGGTCACTTCATTATCGAGGGCATCCAGACTCCGCGCTGTTATGCATGATTAGCACGTGAAGAACTTCAGCTTATGTTAATGTGCTTTGAGGCTTGATGTATGCTTGCATCGACATTCACATTAATGCATGCATTTAGCAGACACTCCAAAATGAATTACAAATGCGGAATGCAACAACATAAGTGATTCAACCTTAATGAAAAATAATAATGCTGAAAAACAAACCAGATATTTACCTGTTCCTTGCACTCAGGGAACAGGCAATGTTGAGGGATACCTGGGGTCCTCGAAGCACCTGTTAGCAGTTTGGCTAGTGGTTTCAAGGTATGCACATATTTATTTAATAGCAAGTCAAAGATTATGAATGCTTTCCCCTTTATATAGTGGTATAATGTTTAGCTGTGTTTTGCATTCTTATTAATGAAGCAGAAGTCTGGTGTGTTTGATTGCACACATTATGTTGCTTTATTTCTGTACTGATGTGGTTTGATTGCGCTCCACATGCTTCCTGCACTCCAAACTATTGCTGATGGGTGATGGTTTATAATGATATCAAATGTCTGCAGCATTTGAATAAAATGCTGCTGCCATGGTCCATAGCTTATTATTTGGCGAATGTATTTTACTATTCACAATTGGATTTTATTTTTTTATTTTTTTTTATCTTTAATTTATTTAAAGCATACTGAGGATGCTAATATGAATTTTACTTGCACTTTTTTTTTGTCAGATTGATGCCTTATATACTGTGTTTCTAATATGCAATACTTGACGTTGATTTGTTTACCTCAATGTAACCGTTTATCCTGGTATGATAGGATTTCTACAGGTCTAGTACACACTTGTTGCAAACCCATTAACTCCATACTGGTCAATAGTCTGCTAATAAGTTTCTTCAAACCAGTTATAGTCCAATGCCGAGTGTCACATGTGTTGTGTTGTTTGACCATTTGCCAGGTTTTTACCTTGTTGTTGTTGGCATGATTTGTTACTTATTTTCTTGTGATATAGGTGTTTGTTCCTACTTTTAAAATCAGATTTTAAGTCATGGCACTAAGATGCACTTAAAGGAATTATACTGTATGTAAATGAAGTCAACTTAAGTTCTTGCAAATTAAGATCATGCCTTAATTTGTAAAAGTTCCACAAACACGTTGTATAGTGAATGAATATTTGTACATTGCTTAGACAATAGTTTTCTGATTTCAATAAATCTTTTAAGAATATACTGAAAGATCCAGACTCTTTTATATATATATTTTAATTTAATTTAATTTAATTTCATTAATTATATTTTATTTTTTATTTTATTTTATATTATTTATATTATATTATTATATTATATTATATTATATTATATTATAAAATAATATAATATAATATTTTATTTTATTTTATTTTATTTTATTTTATTTCATTATGCAACACAGCACATGCAAGCTGAAAACATCTGTTTTATATGTGCTACATTGCATAATGAAAAAAATAAAACATGTACTGAACTCAGAAAACTATTGTCTGAACAATGCAGAATTATTTTCACGGCCAGTCAATCAATCAATTTTTATGGATATATGCACCCTAAGTTGGTAGAGCACAAGAATTTCACCTTTTTTATTTAATTTATGAATTTATAACTGAGAGAGATGAATTAAGAGTTTAACCCACCAAGAAAGTGCAGGGTTATTATATTAAACTAAACCTGAAACAATAATAAAAAAAGATACTTGAAATAAAACAACAATTACCTGAAATGAATCATTAAACAAAACAAAAAACAACAACTTTTCAGCTAGTTGTCAAGGAAACCTATTCTTTTCATTTCATTTAAAGGGATACTCCACCCCAAAATTAAAATGTTGTCATTAATCACTTACCCCCATGTCGTTCTATTAAAGCCATCTTAATTTTGCCTTAATTGTCTTTTTGAATATAAAACAACAATTACCTGAAATGAATTATTAAACAAAACAAAAAACAACAACTTTTCAGCTAGTTGTCAAGGAAACCTATTCTTTTCATTTCATTTAAAGGGATACTCCGCCCCAAAATTAAAATGTTGTCATTAATCACTTACCCCCATGTCATTCCAAACCCGTAAAAGCTTCATTCGTCTTCAGAACAAAATTGAAGATATTTTGGATGAAAACCGGGAGGCTTGTGACTGTCCCATTGACTGCCAAGTAAATGACACTGTCAAGGTCCAGAAAAGTATGAAAGGCATCGTCAGAATAGTCCATCTGCCATCAGTGGTTCAATCTGAATTTTATAAAGTGACGAGAATACTTTTTGTACCGAAGAAAACAAAAATAACTACTTTATTCAACAATTCGTCTCCTCTGTACCGAAGAAAACAAAAATAACGACTTTATTCAACAATTCGTCTCCTCTGTGTCTCTCCGCATCACCGTAGCGCCATTTTGGAGAATATCCGCTGAACACACGGCGCTACGGTGATGTGATGCTGCTCCGGAAATCAGGCGGGATTACTCTTAAATTCATAGAGCTCCATCTGGATTAGCTGTCTAAATATCCCGCTCTGAGTGTTTGGTCTTCAGCAGCCTGAGCCAAATTAATTTCCCATTATTCTATTTTCAAAGGCATGAGTTTAAATATAATTCAGAGAGGTTTAGTTTATGAACGGTGGTCAGTGAAGTGCTTAGCCAAGGTACTGAATGAATGCATTGCGATTGTTCTGGGAAAGGGCCAGACAGCGCAGTAAAGCAGTGTGGGCTCATGCGTGCCGTAAGTAAGGAGTTTTAGGAAATAAAACACTGCAATTTCTTCCCAGCTGTGAAGATTAGCTTCAAACACTGATTTCTATGCAGACTAGCCTTAGGAATGCAAATTTGAGAAGAACATCATGTTGTGACCATATATACATAAATCCTCTAAAAATGCTTTTCAATTACTTTTCAAGTGTGAGATGTGGATAATGAAAGCACTGTTCATTAACAGAACTGTTATATTGTTTGAATATATTCCTTCACATGTAAACAACTTTTAAGAAAAGCCGCAGCAGGGATGGACTCGATACAGAGGAACGCACTGTTATGATCAGGTATGAGAGCACAGTTTGACGTTTTTCATGTTTTTCTGCACGTTTGCTTGAGCTGAATTTGCAATTTACAAATATTTAACCCTGCAAAGCCTACACTTATGAAATAATAGTCAGAAACTGGAACAGTTTATTGAACCTTAACACATAAGTATGCATATCTGTGTTTTTTATTGAGCATCATATTTGATCAATCAGGCTTTTATGGCTCATTTATTATGATATAGTGAGAATATGGCAGAAAGAAACGACTCAAACTGAGTAAAAATATACAACTTGCTGCAGATGCTGATATTTGTATGATGAAATTCTGATGCTTGTAATGTAAATCAGTGAACAGTAGAGCAGATACTGACATAAAATGATCTAAATATCAGTCATCACTCTATGTCTCCAATAATATGTCTTAGTAAGATGAGATTGAAATGATCCAGACATATAATGCTAATAACTAATAAACGTGTGAGATGTGCTGGAGGCTTGTGAAGATCATTCCACCACTGAGGAACAGTGAAAGTAAAGCTTCTGGAAACAAACGCTCCTCAAAAGATCCTGAGGATCATATTTGAGACGCACTGATTTTTCTAAAAAATGATTCACTGATAATCAAGTAAAGCTGAGCAGCTTCAGTCCAGTAAGTGTTCATCTGGAAATATGACTGCAGTTATTCTGACGTTTACTTGAGAAAAATCAGTCATTTGACACACGAAGCACCAGCTGAAGGTGGACATTTGTACGATTTTACTAAAAGAGCTTTTACATGCAAACTCTCAATTAGAGACAGAATTCATGTAATAGATTGTGTGACAGGATTAACTATAAGGTTTGATCATGCTGATCATTTAGAGACCTTCAAATTCATACACTCTAAAAAATGTTGGGTTAAATATAACCCAGTGCTGGGTTAAAAAGGGACACACCCAGCTATTGGGTTGTTTTGAACCCAACCGCCGGGTCAAAACAATCCGACCGCTGGGTCAAAACAACCCAACCGCTGGGTCAAAACAATCCGACCGCCGGGTCAAAACAACCCAACCGCCGGGTCGAAACAATCCGACTGCTGGGTCAAAACAATCCGACCGCTGGGTCAAAACAACCCGACCGCTGGGTCAAAACAACCCAACCGCTGGGTCAAAACAACCCGACTGCTGGGTCAAAACAACCCGACCGCCGGGTCAAAACAATCCGACTGCTGGGTCAAAACAACCCAATAGCTGGGTTTGTCCCTTTTTAACCCAGCGTTGGGTTATATTTAACCCAGCATTTTTTTGAGTGTATTATTTAAATACTCACTATGTGTTTGCTTCTATGTTTATGTGTGTTATGGCACTCCTAAGACTGTAATTAAAGTGTCATGTGTGATGTAGGTCAGGTGTATGGAGTGTTATGAGTGTTTTTCATCATACAGCGGTGCCTCGAGTGCAGCTTCTCTTTTTTTTCTCTTAAACTGTCATCTGTCCTCTCTCTGTGTTTTGTGAGGCACAAGCTCACAAAGTAAACACAAATTATGTCCCCCACCTTTTGGTTAATTAAACACAGAAATAAATCCTGCTTTATTTGTGGCTCAAAGGGTGTGCGGCATTTGTAAAATTTTGACAGGAATGAATGCAAACAATGTCACGGTTTTTCATGATTAAATTATTTTTACCTCATTCGAACCTTTAAAGTACTTAATATTACTAAATTATCAATCTAAGTTATGACCCCCTTACTGAAGTAAACAATGCTTCTGAATTCATTATCCAAAATTCCCAAAAGAACCAAGTAAGAGTTCAATCAAACATGAGCAGGTCTCAAAGCCAACAGCAACTCTTACCTACATCACATCAGCTCTGTTTTCTGCAGGCATTTCTGTGCTGTAAGAGCACACAAGCACCTGCAAACATGATAAATTGACTCATATTTTCTCATAGCAGTGTTTTTATATAGATATATCTACTTGACTGGTTACTCATAAAGACATGAAAACACTCACCCCTGATGCTCCTTATTCAGTCGGCTGGATCACTGAATCAGTGAGTTGAGTTTGATAATTGGATCAGATCATGAATGAATCATTCAAAGCAGTTCTGTTGACTGAATCATTGATGCAAAAGAACGATTTGTTCACAAATTGAGTAGATTTCCAAGAGCTTCTGAAGAGTCGCATGGCCACTCTTATAATAATGTAATGCTATTTGATGTCCTTTTAAAGCTTGAAAGCTACCATCCATTGAAATTGCCCCAAATCTGATGAAGAAACAAACTCATACTAATCTTGGGTGGCCTGAGGGTGATTAAACTTTCAGCAAATATTTGTGTTTTTGGGTAAAATATTATTTTAATGTCTTTCTTGAATTAGAATGTCTCTCTTTCTTTCCACTTGACAGATAAATTAGATATTAGATATTCTACATACCTAGATAACGTCTGATCTTTTGCACAATAGAGTTTTATTCTTATTCCAGCGCTCACCTTTTCATGTTCAACACCTAACAAGATTGCTTAGCGTTTACCGTTGAGTGCATGGGAAAGTTTAATCTTCCTTAATTTGGTGACAAAAGTCGAAATGAAATTGCAGTTGCTAAATTCTGATGAGTAATGGAGCAAGTAATGAAATGACTCTGGAAAACAATTCACACTCACTTGATATGCGGCTTCTTCTGGTAAAGATAATTAATATGTTGCTCTCCTGTGGGTGACATCTGAGGCACACTTGAATGGGTGCCGCAATAGTGCATAGTTCAAGCACTGTGCACCATGCTGAAATACAGCCCTGGAGAAATACACACACATACTGTACAAGGTCTCTGTGTCTCTGAGAGCGCTCAATAGTTTGTGAATCGATACAAAGCAGATGGCTTGGAGGACAAATATATGAATGTAGATTCTGATTGACAGCCAGCAGCCTTATAGTGATTTTACCGGTGTAAGAGTGTTGCAATCTCAAATACAGTGACTGATGGGTAGAAACAGTGATAATACACTCAAAACCAGATGCACACTGCATTGACGATGCTTATGTCGAATAAAATAAAATAAAATAAAATAAAATAAAATAAAATTTGTATTTTATTGTATTGTATTGTATTGTATTGTATTGTATTGTATTACGGTAAAGAGAAAGTTACATGTTGAATTTCATCATGAATAGCTTTTCTAGAAGCCGAGGTAAAAACTAATGTACAGAAAATGGTGTCACACACATATACAAAACACATATGACACTAAAATAATACACTAAACATTAACTTTCATTCATTAAAAATTATAAGATGATTTTTCGTTCACAAAAACTGTACATTTAACAATATTGGAAAATATTATGGAAAAGCTCTACTGCACATTCAATACAAAACTGTGCTATTGTTTAAATGCATGTCCAGATTGCACAGGTCTAGCGTTTCAAGCGACGTCTGAGGACGAGAGATGTCCGAGCGAATGTCAAAGGGATATTTAGATGGACAGCTCATGGAAGAGGAGCAGATGAGCCCGTGTTTATAGCCACTGTGCTGGAAAAGACCATTACCCAGACCTTCCTCTGCAGCTTCTGCTGGAGACATGTGCACGCCTTATTTAACAGTTCAATCAAGGCCCATCTTAGAGCTTAATAGAGCAGAAATACCAAAAGCCAACAGTTGTTATGGAGTTGCATTACCTGTCTGACCTTTCGGCTATATATCATAATAGAGACCGCTGGCATTCCTCCAGTCTCTCCACAGCATTTTAAAGTCTGAAGTGTATGCTCCTCACACCAGCTGTCTGTTATTATCATCATTATAATTATTGCTATTATTCAAAATTAAATGCTAGTCTTGTAACCGATGATTCTGTTAATTAGTGGTGTTTGATAAGCAAGCGTCACAGTAGCTATCACTCATACTTTAGTCATATTTTGTTCACAAATCAATTACTATAAGCGTTACTTCTTGTCATCCCGCAGTCTTTATTCTAAAGATGTGAATGATACCTCAAATCATGCAGCTTGTTGAGTAGATTATTACTTTTCTAATTCATCAGACTTAAAAAAACAAAAGAAGCCATTTGCAGGGAGCTACATTGGGTTTGTAGAAATGTAGTTTGGTTTGTGCTTTGGAGGAGCAGAAGTTCGTTATGTGCGTCATGTAAGCTAAAATTAAATGCATAAATTATAAGTAAATTTTGTAGTTGTTAATGCTGTGCTTGTTTTATAGTCTGTTCTTTATCAGGGAAGAGAAAATTAGGACATTCGGCTGAATTTGTGCATCATCAGCAAATGCTGTGCTTGTTTTATAGTCTGTTCTTTATCAGGGAAGAGAACATTAGGACATTCGGCTGAATTTGTGCATCATCAGCATTTGATGGTAACAGAAAGTAATATTAATCTTAAATATATAAACAAATTCACGCATCCCAAATATATATAAATAATAACTACATCAATTAAAATCACTGTTCTAAAATAGCTGTGCAGATAAGAAGCCAGACTAGCTTTCACTAGCAACATCTCTTGATATGCTTGCACATGCATACATTATACTCACTCACTCACTCACTCACTCACTCACTCACTCACTCAGACACTCACTCACTCACTCACTCACTCACTCACTCACTCACTCACTCACTCACTCACTCACTCACACAGACACTCACTCACACACAGACACTCACTCACTCACTCACTCACTCACACTCACTCACACACACACACACACTCACCCACACACACACTCACTCATTCACTCACTCACTCACTCACTCACTCACTCACTCAGACACTCACTCACTCACTCACTCACTCACTCACTCAGACACTCACTCACTCACTCACTCACTCACTCACTCAGACACTCACTCACTCACTCACTCACTCACTCACTCAGACACTCACTCACTCACTCACTCACTCACTCACTCAGACACTCACTCACTCACTCACTCACTCACTCACTCAGACACTCACTCACTCACTCACTCACTCACTCACTCAGACACTCACTCACTCACTCACTCACTCACTCACTCAGACACTCACTCACTCACTCACTCACTCACTCACTCAGACACTCACTCACTCACTCACTCACTCACTCACTCAGACACTCACTCACTCACTCACTCACTCACTCACTCAGACACTCACTCACTCACTCACTCACTCACTCACTCAGACACTCACTCACTCACTCACTCACTCACTCACTCAGACACTCACTCACTCACTCACTCACTCACTCACTCAGACACTCACTCACTCACTCACTCACTCACTCACTCAGACACTCACTCACTCACTCACTCACTCACTCACTCAGACACTCACTCACTCACTCACTCACTCACTCACTCAGACACTCACTCACTCACTCACTCACTCACTCACTCAGACACTCACTCACTCACTCACTCACTCACTCACTCACTCACTCACTCACACACACACACACAATATATGCAATTTATATATTTATGTTGTACTGTATATTCAACAATACACTTCAATGTATGCATATTTATATTTCAACATAAAATATGAAGAGTTCATTTGCAAAATCTGATAACTCCATTTTTAGCAATTTTCACAAATCATGTTTTTTTTTTCATTGTGCATTCCAATGAATCTCAATCAAACTGCAGTTGAGTTATTTTGATTAGGTTAAAAATAACTAAACAATACAGCTAACCAACACAATAAAAACATGATAACATAATAAAAAACATGATTTTTGAAAAAAAAAAAAAAATGGAGTTATCTGTTTTTACAAACAGACTCTTCATATATTCCCACATGTATGTGCAATATATGTACACAATTATGAGGAAAATATACACATATTTCAATATATAGGCATACATGGTGTCCATGCATATATTGCGGTATATTGAGAAATATAAGCATTACTTTCCCACATATTGAAATGTATCATTTTTATATATCACTTTACATTTTCCAATATATTCTTATATATTTTTTGTTAACGAAAAAAACTTTAAAATGACAATGTATCTGGTTCATCACAAGAGTCACATTTTTCTTGCAGAAGATTTGAGAACTGTTACTGGAAGCTAATTTTCTCTAATGTTCTCTAATTTTATTAATGAAGCAGATGGCCGACCACAACGGAGCATCCAGTGCAAAGGTGTTTATTAAACATCAACGTGGGTGCCAAAAAGAGCAAAAAATGGCAAAAAAATAAATAAATAAAAACATTTTTGCTGTGAAATGATAAAAATGGCTGTGAATGTAAGTCAACTTCTCACAATATATAACAATTTCTGTCTTTCCTTCATCCACATGTTATTTTCAAGATTTCCTACAATAACATTAATTCCATAAAACCCCAAGAGGCACGACTCAAAAATACATATGCCTATAAAAGTTAATTAAATCATATTGTGTAAGTCTAATTACTGAGTGCATGTTGTGTTCTGCATGTTTGCTTTGTGATGCCGAGCACTTTTTTCTCTGGGAAACAGAGATTGCACGCTCACGTGTTCGAGTGGGATGGAATAATGACGACACGTGTCAATAACAAAGACTAATCAGGAGGGAGGTCAAAAGAAAAAAAACGGGATCACCCGGGCCTGCTTTCTTGAATGCTGTACACAGAATATGCACACAGAGCGGATCGGCATAAGGGTCATTGTGCATTTTTTATGAGGTCAAGCTCGCCGGGAACATTAAACTTCACTGCTTCCCTATATAATGTTCAATGGCAAGCCATCGCAAAGTAAAATCCAATAGAGGCCTAAATTAACTTATGAGTTTCCACTGAAAAAAACTTTCATTTCCGAGGACTTCTGTAAGTGTGTGAGAGCTTGACATTTCTTCCACAGTGCCCACTTTGTGTATGCAATATATTGAATTAAATTATTTAGATTGCTTTAGAATTTGAATTTTACCAGATGGATCCACATTCACATTCAGATGCAACCCGTGAAATCCTTGAGCTTTCCTCCAAAGACAGTTTTAGGCTTACTTTAAAATGAACGGTGTTTGCCTGGGGACTAATGCGTTTGTTTACAACTTTTGATTGCTACGCCAATTTTATTTGTTGTGCCTTTCAAATTGTTTAAAGGTGTGCTTCTGTTTTGATTTCCATCTGGCTTTTTCATACACGCTTTATGGATTTTTAAGCAGTTTCTTATGAAAGTTAGGCATTACATTTAAGAGACACACATTAGAACCTCTTAACCCTTGTGTTGTGCTGAAAATCCTTTACCTAGTTTGGTGTTCGACCAGCCTTTTAAAAATTGCTTGTAAATCTCTCATTATTTTGTATTTTGTCATCTTGTTTTCTTTTAATTAGCACACGTTTTGGGTTTATTTTTGGAACTGATAGATTATAGGCTTCATTGATCTAAAAAAACAAACAAAAAAAAGCATTATTTATAGATAATTTTGGCAATGGTGACTAAAAAAACTGAGTTGCATAAGCTCGGATCACTGTATTTCCATCCAAATTTGCAAATATAACTTATGCACAAAATTAGAGGTCACATAAAACATTTGCAAATGTCTGAACCCTTTACATTTCATGTGTTCAAAAGAACATATTTGTCACTTTCTGGGAACCTGTCGGAAAGTATCAATAATAAAAATGAAAGTTGCTGCAACCAGGGAAGCTTGTGGCTCTTTTTTTCTTAAATAATAAATGACATGCGCCAGATGAAACACATTAACAAATGCTGTCATGTTATCTTATGTTTGTTTGCTTGATGTTTGGGAATGCAAGTGCATGAGAGAATTCTGGGAGGTGATTATACTGAATCATGCTGATGACGGACTTTGGTTGTCATTTCAAAATTATTAAAATAGCATCTGAGATGGTGTGCAAGGAGATCAATGCACTAGTTAGTTCAGTTATCCAATCACATGATATGTTGGGGCAAAGTCACCTGACTTTTCTGATGTGCATAGAGGAATTTATTTAATAAATGTGTTTCCATCATAGTAAATGCATGTTTTCATATCAGATTAAAAACATTCAACTAGATTGTTCACATTATTATTATTAATGAACGTTTTTAGAATTTTTTTGAGAATTTATGGGGATGGGGGGTTGTTATATCCTGTGTGAGACAAGTTTTTTGGGAAAAATAAAATCCTCTCCTTGCCAAAGTGACCTAAACCCAATATGAGGGTTAAATGTCAATATGCAAATTCCAGTGTTAATATTATATTATATCTCATTGTATTATTTTGCTCCTTTCTTAGTGAAGGTGTATTTAAAGGGACTGTTCACCCAAAATGAAAATTCTGTCATTGACTGACTTTCTCCTGCAGAAGACAATGGAAGATGTGTTGGTTCCCTATTTTGGTTCCCAATGACTTCCATTGTTTGTTCTCACAATATCTTTTTTTTTTTTTTTAAAGAAAGTCATACAGGTTTGGAGAGACATGAGGGTCAGTAAATAATTACTTCTGGTTGAACGATCCTTTTTTTTTTTAAGTTTCTATTTTGATCAAGCTCAAAGGCCAGGTGTTTTTGTGTCCAGGTGCCCATTCTGTTTATTCACATATTCCCCAGGCTTTGCGTTTTGTCAGAAAGAAGTGAAACACCACGGGCATGCAAGGTTTTTCTGTTGCATTTCTGGGTAAACATGAATACTTGTGATTTTGAACTTGGAAATAATGTTAAATTATATATGCACGAGGCGTCCTTTCTGAATCTTATCTGGCATTTGCAGTAAACAATTAATAACAATCACTCCGGCATGCATCTTTAATGAGACATACAGTGAATTTTAAATCTACGCTTCCATTAGACGTGCCGTGCTGACAGACACTAATATTATTCAACAGTCTCTGGGTAAACCTCCGTTGGTTTTCGCCTCCTTCGGCTCAGGGAGACATCCGCTGTATTTCTTAATTCATGTTCTTTGACCTGCGAGAAGAAAGGGGCATGGAGACATGTACACAATTACTTTTACAGCTAATGTGCTCAATCAAACATCCACTAAAGCCCATTTGGGATGCGTCGTCCTTGGCCTTTATTGTACCACAAATGGAGGTCAGAGAAAAGAAATTCACTGAATATCTTGGCATGGTGCCAGACATCAAATGGTGCATTTTGGTCCACCATGGAACCAGGGAGCTTCTGTAAAGATGATATGAAACTGTACAGCTACGGACAGTGAATTACACTAACAAATAATGTAAAATGCTTAAAGTTCACTTGATAAATTTGAAAGGTGCCACTAGGGATTTAATTAATTAAATAAATAAATACTATTTATTTATTTATTTATTTATTTATTTATTTATTTATTTATTTATTTATTTAAATTGCTTTGCAAAAACAGCAACATAATTCACTGGCAGATATTGAATCTGTAGAGCCTGGGAGACTTTATAGAGGAACGCTTCATAGCCCAGTTTCACAGACAGGGTTTAGACTAAGCCAGGATTAGGCCATAGTTCAATTAGGACATTTAAGTAATTTTTATAAACGTGCTTAGGAAAAAATAAATACATTATTGGTGTGCTTTTTGAGACAAAACAAAGGCACTGATATATTCTAAGATCAGTCAGTGCAAGTTTCTTTCAGTTGAAACAGCTCAGACTTGCATTTTAGTCTAGGACTAGGCCTAAGCCTTGTCTGTGAAACCAGGGGCATAAGTACTGCATAAATACAGCAATACACTTATTCCTACAACACACGTACCTTCCTGTGCATCTTCTTAGAAAGCAACGCATTAGTAAATCCCTCAGATTGAAGCTGTACTTCTGAAAGCAGGGGAACTATTAGCTGGGAATGTCACTTTGTTATTGTTTAAAGGCATTTTTATCTCATTAGCGCTAACTGCTTTTCATTTGCTGTGACTGTGAATTGCATCTTTCACTAAACAAAAGCAATAGCCACTTCTAAACTGTAATGAGAGGAAGATGTGAGGATAGGCTGCATGAATCAGTCATAATATTGCTGGAATATGTTTATAAGCTTTGATTTGATTTATTATTTATTTACACAAATAGCATGCGGCAATCGTTAATTACCCCCCCGAAGCAGTCTAAACCAGCCTTAGACTGTTGGCTGGTTTAAGTCTGGCATTTTTGTTGTTTGTTTGTTTATTTTTCAACTGGGCATTTATCAGTGACTTTGTTTACTTGCACATATGCTGATCTGAATTGAATTAGACCCAATTGCAGATAAATGTGTTTGTTTTCATTGCAGTCTAATGGAAATATCCTTTTACATGTGCATTATATGCATTCTAAATAAATAGATAGATAGATAGATAGATAGATAGATAGATAGATAGATAGATAGATAGATAGATAGATATGGCACCATGCTTGTCACTTTTAGTGGGATTAGTCGACATTTGTTTATAGTGAATAATTTGGGATTAGAATATATGCATAAGGAAGATGGAATCTGATTGTGGAAGTACCTGAATTCAAAGCTTTACATGCCAATTATTTTTGTATTTGACATTAAGATCTGCACAATTCGTATCATGCTCAAACAGATACATTATTCTCAACTCAGGCTAATTGGAAAAATGTGCCTGTTTTGACATTTCTGCAAAGTCTGCAAAAAGTTTTCTCCATGCAGCTAAAAGGTTAAAGCTGTATTGTGTTTGAAAATACCGTACCACCTACACTAAACCTAACCTAACCAGCAGTGTTAAGAAAAGCAAACGCGAGATAAAACACATTTACTGAAGCAGTGCTTGTTTCTACTCATCTTTGAACTCTTTTATCGAGTGCTGTGATTCACAGGCCATGCATGTACAGCTGTACGATGTATACATCAGAAAGTATTAATCATGCTCTATGGTACACTATTTGAGGTCATAACACAGTATCTTTATAGTAGAGGCATGTTAACGGATATTATTAGGGTGCATATAGCTATTGATTTGAAGACAAATGTGCAACCTCCCATGAATCTGCTATGGAGATACTTCTTTCTTTTCATTTTTACCTGCTGTTATTGACCTAAATGAGGGGGATGATGGTTATTTGTATATGTCCCACGATAAGGACTTTATTCCTTATATGATGAGACAACAAACGGCGTTCCGACGCAGCGCTGCGACTGAATCGAGAGCCTCACAGCTGGAAAGCACACAATTACTCCTTCCTCTGCAATCACACGCAATTATCTTTTCAATTTTGTGTTTTGTGTTGTTGGTGTGCTAGATTTTTATTTTTTTTTCTTCAAGGCCTTCTGAATTGTCCTCACAGTTCTTTATTCGCTGTATAGACACTGTCCGGGAAGCCGTATAATAAAGTCGTTTTTCTGCCTTGTAGACTTATGAATACTTGAATTGAAGGTCTTTAACTCACACCTCTATATTTGGGCTCGATCGCGAGCTGTCGGGACTGTAACGCTCTTGAGAATCTGACTCACAGAAATGTTGTGAAATGACGCTGTGTTGTTGGTTTTATTTAGAAATCAGTATATTATATAGATCTCGGAGCAGCTGGAGGAAACACCAGGTTATAATATTAGGATGTTCCCCATGAAATAAATGCAGAAATCCCTGACAAGCCTGCAAACGAAAACACGTTTGACCTTTTCTTATATTCTGCTGCATGTTTAGATAATGAAATTAACAGCATTTGTCTTAGCAGACCTGGCGCGTTGGTAAATTACCGTGGATTACGTTTGCGTTTTGTATGAGTCTGTTGGCTAAGTGTGAAGAAATGCCACATTAAATTACATCCATGCATTTCCATGGAGAGCGTAATGTGCAATTTTTGTTTTCGCTTGGTTCAAATTCAAAGACTCCATCATGAGTAATTCGATTGGGAAATCGAGCCAAAATGAAAGGTGGTGTTTTCATGCTTGTCATAACTGAATTATTACAGGAAGGAAATGTTAACAGGGTGGTCATTTTATATCAGGAAAAAACAGCTTGTTTTGATGGTTTTGATGAATAAAGGCTTTGTTTTTGTTTTTTTTGTTTTTGTAAATGACGGCAGAGCAGTCTTTATTCTCTTATAAACATGCAGCTTTAATGTCAGTGATTTGATTCATTGTTGGATTCACATTTCAGGCTGTTAACGTTTCATGTGTGAATATAAAACTGATTCCTCTGACTTTGTTTATTTGATTTTGATGCAGCTTTGGTTCTTAGTAAATGAAATGCTGCCGTCATACCATAAACTTTCCTGTCGTCATGATAATTGACAATCCCCTCATATCTTGTTTTCTCTTGTGCACAGGAGCTGATATGCTCATATGTTTTCTGCGATTGCGATTTTTGGCAATGCTTTACCATTACTGAACAGCTACACAGGAACAAATGAGTAATGCAGTATTAACACTGTAGTAACTACCATTAACTAACAAGATTAATGATTTAGTAATTAACAGTGCTTAGAAAAAATGTGCTGTTTAGTTCACTATTTTTCATGTCTTCTGGAAAACTACTAAGAACTACTGTATACAGGTTCATAATTAATATGAATAATACACAATATATAATTAATTCTAAAGTGAAGGTCATGGTAAACCAGTAATAATGACTCGAGTATTACTAAATCCATTGGAAATAATGGTAAAACTTTACTTAAAGCCTTTATGTATAATACCCTTTAAAGAGTTATTAAAAGGTATAATGCATTATAATTATTCATAATGTACATTGTATAAATAATTATAACATCATTTAAAATGCATAGTGTCACAATAAAGTGTTATAATGTATTAACTGTGGCTACAATTATTCAAAAGATTGTACAATGCATTATAAGGTGCATTGCAAGGCATAATTAATGCATTGTAACTATTGTAATAATGCATTATACATATAGGCTTTAAGTAAAGTGTTACTATTTTTTTCCTGAGTTAATAGTAATTACTACAATGTTAGTAGTGTGTTACTCAGTTGCAGTGTTGGGGAAGTTACTTGTAAAATAAATGCATTACAATATTGCGTTACTATATATAGTAACTAGTTGCAATGTTTAGTTACTTTTTTTCTGGAAAGTATTACATTACTCTTACATTACTTTTTCTCATCTGGGCTGGGCTTGCTTGTTTGTTTTAACACAACAACAACACTAGTGTTATGTTTTTCTAAAGTCTTTTTTTGCTCATTGGTATGGTTGAATTGGATCAGCAGCAAAGACATTGGTTAATAAAATGGGATTAAATACATAAAGGATATTTGTGTTAATATATTTAATTCTTGCAGGTTTGTATAATATTCTGAGTTTGCATTTCACTGTTTTTATTCATTTTGAGGAATACTGAATCTCTTTTTGTGCATGTGAGAAGAATAAATGCATGTTGATATTTAGTCTGGAACTACAGTAACATTATGTTCACACAGCGACCCAGCAACTGGGTAAAAATATTAAAAAACAACCCAATTAAATTTAACCCAATTTGGGTTAAAACAATAACCCAGCATAACCCGAGTGTAACAATGACTAACTAAAATAAACTCAAAGGTAAAGTGAGTTTGAAAATCATGTTTACAATGCATCAGTATCCAAAATGTATAACCTACGGGTGCTGCAGTGTTTAATAAACACTCCACACAATAGGCAGGAAAACAGTGATATCCAGTCTTTTGCATGGGTCTAATCAGAACATCTTCTAAACCAAATTACAGCTGTTCCAGCCAATTACTTTATTGTTTAGCCTGTTTATAAAGCTCCAAATTGCTGAATGAACTAATAACACAAGCAGGAAGACATTTCTATTCTTCAAGTAATGAGCGTGAGTCAGATTATCAGCAGATGGTTGATTTAACCTTATAACACACAGCATTGTGTGATTTTCATCAAAATAGCTAAGGCGAAGCTACACATTGTCAAGCAGTGCCCTAAAGCGATGCAAGCTCGTTATCATTTCTTGCCTTTCTTTATTATATTTTCAGCTAATGTTTATTGTTTCAGGAAACTTTGTTGACCTGCCACGAGCCTCAATTAGCAATCTTAGTTCTTTGTTATTTACCTTTGAAATGCAAAGGAGCAAGCCACAAGTTAAAAATAGTTGACTTTCACTAGATAATTTAGAATGGCTGGCTGTTACATGACCCATCTAGACAGAGATGACACAGCTGATTCTTGTAAACGTCCTGGTTATCATTTGCACGACCAACATACTTAAGCAAAACAACAGTTCCATTCAAGTATAATCACTTTAAAACTGCTTTGTTTTCGATTCTGTGTGAAATTACATTTGCATCTATTCATTTAGCCGATGCTTTTATCCAAAGCGAACATCAAAAGCAGTTTATCACAAGTGTTCGCAGTGCATAAAGCCAAGTTATGCCAATGCATTAATCATGCAAATGACAGTTAATCTGTGAATTCTCAATATTCATTGAGCCTCATCATCTTTAATGGTCCAAAGTGTTTATATTTCAGAAGCTGTCAATATTACATGCATCAAATTGGCATATTACACCTGAATTTGCAATACACATAAAGACATAAAATAGTAGAATTATTATGCAGACTCACATCTGAGTGATTAAGAAGTCCCATATCACGCTGCCTTCTTATTTCTATGTTTAGGTTTTAATGCTAAATCATTTCATAATAGAGCGATTTGGCGTCATTGATTAACAACGTTTCCGCCGATTTCACAGAAGGGAAGTCCGACTTTCATCAGGAGAAGAGTCCTGTTACTCAGGAGCACTTACTCTGGGGATCTTTTGATGAAGTGTGTGCTGTAGTGAGCATTCATAAGCCATCTTCTAGGTGTTTCTTTGTTGTTTTGAAATAATTAGCAGCGTTAGCAGTAAATCCCCAGAATAGTGGAGATGAGACCAGCGTAAATGCCCTGCTCTGATCTCTCTCTGCAAGCGGCCTCATGGGAACGTGCAGCACGCCGCAGTGCACTTGACTTTATAAAGCAGACTGTTGATGTTTTAAATGTTATGTGTGGATTGTCTTTAGGGTCTTTGCATTTGTTTTTTTTACAAATGAGAGACTTTGCATGTCTAACACTTTAGATGAAGAAGACTGAAGGAAAAGTTCCTCACATCTGCTTTGTACATAAACAGTGACACAAGTTTGTGACTGATGGAAACAGCCTAGTTACATTTTCTGTTTACATTTATGCATTTAACAGATGCTTTTATCCAATAGCGGAGCATAAGCAATTTGTCACAGAGCTGACAATGTTTGCAGTATACAATGCCATGTTTATATAATGCTAGATTAGGAGACAATCTAACGCAGAGGAGAAATGCAAAAAATAGGTTTTTGTTTTGCAAGTGCATAGGTTTAGGGTTGTGAAAAGGATAAGAACTGTCAGGAAATGTGTCTTTAGTTGCATTGTGATGGCATCAGCAGTTCAGGTGGAGCTCGGCAGCTCATTCACCAGAGAGGAACAGAGAGAGTGAAAGTTCTGGAAAACAACTTTGTGAAGGCAATCATTCTATAATTTCTCCTTTATTTTGCAACTGCTTTGCATGTGTGTTGTATGCAGCTGAATAAAGAATAAAACAAGGTAATTGTGACGTTTTATCTAACAATTCTGAATTTTTTTCTGAGAAATAAAAACGCAATTATGAGTTTACGACATGCATACGAATTGTGAGATATAAACAAGCAACTGTAAGAAAATAGTCAGTCTTTTGTTCCCCAGAATTGGACTTTATAACTTGCAATTGCGAGTTTATATCTAATAATTCTGAGAAACAGAAGCCAGATTTGCCAGAGATGCAATTATGAGTTTACGACATGTAAAATAGTCAGTCTTTTGTTCCCCAGAATTGGACTTTATAACTTGCAATTGCGAGTTTATATCTAATAATTCTGAGAAACAGAAGCCAGATTTGCCAGATATAAACTTGCAACTTGCAAATGTGAGAATTACAAGTTTATATCCCAGAATTCTGACTTTATATCTCGCAATTGTGAATTTATATAATGCAATTCTAAAAAAAAAAAAAGTCAGAATTGTGGGATAAAAAGCCACATTTACCTTGTTTTATTTTTTTATCCAGTGGCAGAAACGGGCTGCCATACCTTTATGATTGTGATTTGAATGTGCAAACACATGCATTAATAAGTCTGCACCACAGAAACTGCTTTCTTTTGCATTGGAAAGCTGCTTTAAATCCTGCCAGAGATTCATTGCCTTATAACCCATTACACCGCGGGGGCTGCCGGGTTTCCCGTACGCCGGTGCCCATTCATAACCTATTTATGGAGTGGAGTGATAAATGACAATGTGGAGCATTTCAGTAAAAGGGCAGCATAAGACAGCAGAGTGATGACTTTGAGTAGGATATTTAGATGCTAAATGTGACTGAAAAAGCCTGAAACTCTCACTGTGTATGTTGTAGTTTGGAGACGTGTGCTTAAAACCTCAGAAATCTCAATAGAGCTGAAATGGACAATCTTATGAAAGAGTTGTTGAATATAATCAACACCGTTTCTTTGCATAAATGGTGCTCACTTTTCTGATGAATGAGTGCATGTTGCACTGCTGGTTTTGTCCTTTTGTAAAGTTCATGAATGATTGGGGTAAATGTAGTTCATAACAATGGCAAAAGTACACTGAAAACAAGTTATTTTCAGAAATTGAAAGTTAATTTTCAATAAAATAAATGGTAAGTCACGTCTTAAATTAAAGGTGAATTGTTGAAGTAGAAAAACTGAAATTGATTATCGTTATTTATTTTTTGGAAAATGTACTCCAATAGTGTTTTGTTTACAGCCTGTAGGCCATGCTGTGGACCAGTAAAAATGAAATGAAATTGATTATTGTTATTTATTTTTTGGAAAATGTACTCCAATAGTGTCTTGTTTACAGCCTGTAGGCCATGCTGTGGACCAGTAAAAATGAAAGGATATTTTATAAATCTAGTGTTTCAGTCTTTCCCTTCATCATCCAAGCAACATGTCATGCCACCATTTTTGACCTTGAGTCATGTCACAAACATATAAAAAATGCTTCTCTTCGGTACATCAGTTGCCCTTCAGTGAGAGTTGAAGCGGATGAACAAGCACTATTTATAAATGACAAAGCAATGAGCTTCCTAGAACACTTTGAATACTCTATCATCATGCCATGTATAATATAAGCATTACTTGGTAGTTATTTGGTAGCTTTTAAAGGATAGTTCATTAAAAAAAGGTCATTCAAAACACTATTTTTGGTCTCAGAGCTGCTCTTTTCCATAAACATGTTTTGACCAGGTGCTGTCAAGCTCCAAAAAAGTTGGCATCACTACGGTATTGGTTGTTGCGTCACATGATCAATCAGAACCTGACAAGTTTGATTTTATGCATATGAATTCATATATACATATGTATATGACCTGTGAGATTGTGAGGGAGGATCAAAATCAAAATAATTTCTACATTTAAATAAATAAATAAATAACTAAATAAATAAATATAACAAAATAATAAATGGTTAATAAAATAAATGTAATCAATTTTAATAATAATAAAAAAAAAAACATTTATAAGAATAATATGCTTGACTAATGTTATTTTTATGGTCCTTTTTGGAGCTTGAAAGCCCCAGGTCATTGTCTGATTTTGTTGAATGGAAAACGAGCAGCATGAACATTATTCAAAATATTTAATTTTGTAGTATGTGGGGTACTTTTTAACAACTGTTTAAAGAGAATAAAGTAATCAATCAATCAATCAATCAATCAATCAATCAATGTCATGCAAAAAAGGGAGTCATTTGAGCTTGGAATGACAAGTTTTCCTTCAGATTTTCTGTGGTGTCATTTCTGTCAGTCTTTTCTCTCAGCAGGTTTCTCTCAATGTCTAACATGTCTTTGTCTAAAAAATTAGATGGTGCAAAATTTGAGCGCAATTTTCAGATGTTTCTGTGTGATGACGTGGATTAGAGAATTAAAGGACTTGTGCTGTTCCTGTTGTCTCCAGCTGCGAGCGAGCTACTCTAAGATGAAAGCGGCTGCTTCTGTCAGAATAATTTTGTGCTGAGCTTGTATTTGATCTAAAATGTATTTAGATTTTAATTCAATATAAAATCATCTTCCAGTGCTGCTTAAACAGGATCCAGTTTACATATGAAACAGATTTTGTTGTACACTACCGACAGAAAAATAACACAGTAATACTTGTTTTATTCAAATGTACATATTATGTTTATTATAATTCCACCAAAGAGTCATTCAATTTATGAATGTTTATTTTGTTTTGCATTGGTTCAAAAATAATATCTCCAGTAATAATAACTGTAATGAGCCCCCCACCCCCCCCCCCCCCCCCCTCCCCA
>NW_015542379.1:988420-999768 GCF_001515605.1 Sinocyclocheilus anshuiensis
CAAGTAATCCACAGCACTCCAGTCCATCAGTTAACATCTGGAGAAGACAAAAGCTGAAACTAATCCAGCATTAAGACGCTTTTAACTAAAATACGAGTCTATAATCCATAATTACACCGCCTTCAGATGAAAACGTCATCTATTCTGAATCAGGAGAGAAATCTGCACAGATCAAGCACCGTTTACAAGCCAAAACAGCTCTAAACAAATATGTGGCTGTTATTAACCCCCTGGTGCTGTTCAGTCATTTCTGACCGAAAAGTGTTATGTTTTGTTTGTTTTAGAATGTCTTACTGCATCAGACTGGGACAAAACTTAATAAAGGATTTTCCACTTGCTATGTGAGCACAAACAATTCATGGACATGATTGAAACAAGTTAAATGGTCCTGACAAAAAGTACTCCTCGTGGTCAAAAATGACCACATTGGAAATGAATGGGAAGCAAATTTAGCAATTATAGTGCAAACATAGTGAAAACTGTTGGTGCAATGCACCAAAACAGCATCTTACTAAAAAGGTCTCTCTCTCTCTCTCTCTCTCTCTCTCTCTCTCTCTCTCTCTCTCTCTCTCTCTCTCTCTCTGAGATATCAACCTAAAATTTGCAATACAATATGCTTAGATTCATACCTTTATTTTTCACACAGTTTTGGAGTAAAATATAATATATATTTCATATAAAATCTAAAAATGGCATTTTTTTCTGCATGTTTGATGGTAATAAACTTACACCTCTATAACTTTTTTTTTTTTTTTTTAGTTTAGTGATAAATGCATAACTATTCCATAAATGTATATAAAAATATTACATTGATTTAATTGAGAAAAAAATAAATAAATAATAAAGTAACTCTGACCGCCATGCAAGCGGCACCAGAGGGTTAAATAAAAGGCCACTTAAGTGAATTTAAAAGTGCACTTGATTATTTGATCATTTTAACTAGTGTGTTATTTAATATTACCTTTAAAGGTAATGCATGAAAGGTAATGATCTAAATTGCAGCTTGATCATTACAAATATATTCATATACATGCCAAATTACAAATTACATTAAAGTTGGGTAACACTTTATTTTAAGATGTCTTTGTTACACACTACATGTGCTTACTATTATAATAACAATTAATTATGCATAATTGCATGCAAGTAACCCTGAGCCGAACTCTAATCCTAATCCTAACCATATAGTAAGTGCATGTAGTTAATTATTATTACCCAGTACTTAAGTTAGTTATACATAACTACACTGTAACAAGGACACCTTAAAATAAAGTGTAACCTTTAGTTGATGTCATTAATAAGCACTCTTTTTTTTAAAGTATAATAAAGTGCAGTCACAAGGGAAGCCACGTTACGTCACGACCCGCACAGATCTATAATGTATTAAATATCACTCATCTCTCTCAAAATGTCCACTTGGTGCTGTTCTGAACTCCTCCAGTAAGATTTGTAATCACGCTGGCACATGAGGCTGTCCTTGGTTTACATCAGCGTCAAACAGTTCAGTCTGTTTTCATTCCTCATCCAATTTTAATTAGAGCCGACTTCGAAAACAATCTCTCTCCGGTGCCATTTGTTAAATTTAATTTCTTTAAGAAATATGAATATAGAAGCTTTTTTACACTGACTAAACCAACAAATGATTTGTTCAAATGTAAATGAGCACTGTCTGTACACACTGTGACTTGTGTAGAAAGAAATATCATCATTATTATTTTTTTGTTTAGTTCTGTTTGGTGTAGAAATGCAACATTTCTTCTGAGCTGCCATTGCTGCGGCCCTCTAGTGGCCCGGGCCCTGAGGCCCCGCATATATTCATACAGTATTATGAAAACTGCTACATTGTCATTGACCAGGACGGGCAACGCTGCTGAATCTGTGTTGATGTGTAAATGTGATTCACTTGTGTTGACGTCAAATCATGAGAATTTCTGAATGACCCATTTTAGCTGCTTAGTTTCCATAAATAGTCTGGATGAAGTGGGACGGGAGCTTTGTGAATGTTTGTGAGTATTTCCACAAAGCAAGATGCAATCAGATTACGAATATATTTAGGGAAAATAGGGATAGATTAATAGCAGGATTACAGTTTTTTAATGTATAGCGGAAGAAAAATGGTGCTACAATCAGCGGCAGATCCTAATGATATAGAAATAGCTCAGCACTGTTCAAGGTAGGGGTTTTATTTTATTTTATATTATTTTAATTTTATTTTACATTTTGAAAGTGACCCTAATGTTATAGGAATAACGGAGCACTTTTCTGGGTAGAGACTTTTATTATTTAATTTTGTTTTGTTTTACATTTTCAGAGCAACTCTAGTGATATAGGAATAGTGCAGCAGTTTTCTAGGAATAATTTATTTTATTTTATTTTATTTTATTTTATTTTATTTTATTTTTAAGATTAAATTGTCAGAGTAAGCCTAGTGATATAGGTGTAATGCAACACTGTTTTCTAGATATTTTACATTATTTAATTTTATTTATTTATTTATTTATTTATTTATTTATTTATTTATCATTTATTTATTTATTTACATTTTTAATTTCATTTTTGTTTTACATTTTCAAAGTAACCCTAATGATATATGAATGGCATTTATTTATTTATTTATTATGATTTATATTTTTACATTAAAAATACCTTTTAATTGTACTTTATTTTGAATTACATTTTCAAAAATACCCCTCCAATCTCTGTAATAACATCTCAACGTAGCAAATACTGCAACATAAAAAAGCTTCAGTCCTGTTCTCCATTACATGTCCCTTTCAAACAGTTATAATTTGCATTTAGTGCAGCGTTTTGAATGGTTTTGCTAGAAGATGAAGCTGCTGAGATGAAAATGACTCTTGCTCTGCAGTGCTTCTTAATGCGATTCTCTTTAAACATTCACACTAACAGAGAGGAAAGATGAATAAACAGGTGACAATCTGACCTCTTTCTCATTTCAGATGTAGTCAGTAAGCCTCCCTCATATTTATTTTCCCTCAGAGCGCATTGTTTACTGATCCAGACAGCTTGCGGCTAATATTTTCTTAGTCCTCGTCTTCAAGTTCAGTTAATCATTGAGTAGCTGCAGATGTCACTGCCTTCTGAATTTTCAGAAGCCTTCAACCTGCAGAAACTGAGATTTCATGAGAAACCATGTTTTTAATGATACCGTTTACATCAGATAGAAATACACACACACACACACAGACACAGAGAGAGACACTCACACACGCACACACGCACACTCAGACACACACACACACAGACACACACACACACACACTGAAACACACAAACGAGTATATCTGAACTGTAGGTCAGGAGTCACCGGCTTCACACTGTTTTGGAGCTGGAATCTGTTCATTTGCTCTCCAGCTGCTTCTTCCTCAGAAAGGATTTGACCAGCGTTCAAGAGTAATGGTTTCCGCAGGCTGTTTTTGCTCGGGTCGTAACCTGCACCATGCATTTCTTTTCGTATAGAAAGCTGGCTCTTATCAAACATGTATTATGTTGTTTATGATGGACTGGAAAGCTTCACTTTCTCTGTCTCTTTCTGTCTCATTCTTTCGCTCTCCTTTTAAATAGCATCCAAATTATTGCATGAATTCATTTAGAATAAGTTCAATCCAATTATATCCAACACAGACTCTCTGGAGCAGGGTGCTGCACTTTTGGCCTTCTGAACTTGGTCAGTTGACATTGGTGTTTTGCATTGGTATGTGCTACAATCTGCATTACATTTTTATTTTTATTTTTATTTTTATTGATATGATTTTTTTACATATGTGCTGCAATTTGCACATTTTGGCATATATAATTAAATTAAATTAAATTAAGTTAAGTTAGTTTAAGTTAAGTTAAGTTAAATTAAATTATGAAATCATTTAATATTATGATTTGATTTTCTTTCTACATGATGGAGGTGCTGGCAAAAGGCAGTGCAAAAAATAAAAATAAACATGTTCACACTGTTAACTGAGGGCAAGGTGAATAAATGTTTATTTTCCCTCTGATAACATTGTTTACTGATCCAGACAGCTTGCAAGTAATATTTTTTTTTAGTCCTCATCCTCAATTTGCAATAGTTTTGACATGTACTTCATTCATTCATTCATTCAAGTTACTGGTTCCCTAATTTTTTACCAAGGTTGTGTGAGGAAAACACAGGCATGTTCAAAACAGACAGGATTAAAATCACTAAGTACGTCTGTGGAGCAGTCAGCTCTGAATACAGCTTAAGAAATGAAAAACAAACGGCAGTCGGATCGGTTACCAAAGTAAACCTTCATCTGATCTGTGTATTAATTCAGTGCCACTGGTCCAACACCTCAAAAACAGAACTAAAAAAATCCTGCCGATCCGTCGCTGCGATCCTCTGCTTGCCAGCCGCACTCGTGAACTCAGTCATGTCAGTGTTTTTCAGGGATTTATGAGCAGTATTTTGTCTGTTCCCTCTCTGTTCATGACTAAACAAAGTCATTTGCACAATCTGGCGTCTCTTGCGAAGCACTTAAGGCTCCTAAAATGTTCATGAAATGAGTGTCAGATTCAGTTCAGATTAGAGCAGATTTAAACCGATTCCAGGAAGTGCATTATCTGTGCTCATGTGACCAACAAACCTCATGTGTGTGTTTGACATTTAAACATACAGCATCAATATACAGCTGGAAAATGAAAACACTTTATGCATGTACTTCAGAAATCTTCAATACGGGGTACTGAAATAATTAAAATAATAATAGTACTAAAGTAATATTTTTTACTGAAATTACTTTACTATCTCAAGTCATTTACACTCTTTGTATGGCTGAATTTAATTGTGCATTGACTGTTCTAAATGTGTTGTTAAATATTTCATACTGTAAATATCTATTTATTATAAACTCAATAAATTAAAATTATTAAATCAGTTTTTTTTTAGTATCATTGAGATACCATAGTCATTTTTATATTTTTGTATTTTTCAGTTTTCATTTTAATTTTGTTTTAGAAATTTTGTTGTGTGTTTTTTGTCATTTTTCTTTCTGTTTTGTTTGTTTTTGAAAATCTATCTATGTACATAGTTTTCTTTTGTTCAGTTGTAGTTATTTTAGTGCATCAAGTTTAAATGAAAATGAGAATTGTTTGGTTGGCAACTAGAAATTATATATATATATATACATACATAAGTTTATTTTATTTCAATTATTTCAAGTAACTAAAAAACTATACAGTTAACTATAATAACCCGGATTCACAGTTATTTGCACATTAATGAGGTTTGCATTTTAGATGCTGTCAAAATGTTGTGCATTTCAGACTCAAACAAATGAGTTGTTCATATCCAAACAAATGAAAATGCATGTGCACTGGAACCAACTTTACATATGAATGCATACGGATACTAATGAGGTCATGCTGGGACAATTCAAATCAACAGTGAGAAATATAAAATGAGAAACGTTTAAAAACACCAAACCCTCTGCGGGATTGGCCTGATTACTGCAAAAATCAAAGAGGTCAGACATCAGCGCTCTTTGCCAAAAACAAACGGAAGGCATTCATCCAATAAACATGAAAATCCATGCGCTGGCTGCCAGACTTCACTCCAGAATACTATCAGGCTTTTCCTAGTTCTACCTCTTTTTTGTCTGATTGCATTATGTCTCTTAATCAGTATATGCCAGTTGTTCCCTCCAGCAAAAGCATCGGGGTTTGTGAAGTATATTTAGAGACACTGCTCAGAAACTACAGGGAGACACACAGTCTTCTCCGTTCTGCCCGCTCCTATAGCTACATTCATGTGTTTTTGATGTGCATGTGCTGTATACAGTGTGATGTAGTGCACAGTCATTCAGACGCAGCGCATTCATGCCCTCGGCTATCCTATAGTCAACTGTCTATATTTATGGAGATGATTTTCTCCTGGTGAGTGCAATAATATTTCTGGGTCATTTGATTTACTTCTCCGTCTAAGGTCACTCGGGGAGGAATCTCATAAGTCTGAATTCAGGGCTGCTGTGTTTTAAATACACTGAATGGTAGCTGTGAAATATTTTAAAAATATATTGTGCACAAGGGCTTTAAAAAAGTCCAAAAGAAAATTGTGTAAAATGAAAATAGTATATAAAAGTATTTATTGTAAATAAATAAGTAAATAAATAAATAATATATTGTAAATATTAAATTATATTAATATAAGTAATTAAATATAAATGTATATTATTACATTTATATTTTTATAAATGTAATACAATATTATTATTATTATTATTATGATTAGTGCTATTACTATTACTATTATTATTATTGTTGTTGTTGTCATTTACTTTTTCAGTCACACTACAGTGTGACCAACAGCTTGAAAAAGGTCAGAGGAAACATTTAAATAGCAGTTTTTTGGAATATAAAAATATAATAACATCAAATATATTTATATCGTTCTTATTATTGTTACTGATTTTAGATTGTATGTACAGTACACTGTAAAAATGAAATGTAATGTACAAATCAAATGTTGTAAATGAAACAAAGATTATTGGAGTATGTTTTACAAGAACATGTAATTTTAGTCTTTATACTTTAAAATGTCACATTTAGCTCAATGTGTTACATGCCATTTCTTTGTAATTATTTATGATAAATATTAGTAGTTCTTGATTGAAAACTGTTTCAAAGTCAATTTTGAACTTTTCAATGTGAGAGATTATTTTACTCATATTTACACTTCTACTTAATTTATTACAATTTGTTATTGTGTTGCACCATATAAATGGGTCTTTATACATGTACATATCTACCTTTTTTAGCAAAGGTCATATTTGGCATGAAAAAGTTTGAAAATCCTTGATGCACAATGTTCTTTAGCTGGAGGAAATGCCATGAAGTTCACATCTCAAGTGATTTATCTGCTGCGAGTGACCGTTTGGGAGTGAGTGCAGCAGTAATCAGCCGTAGAGTTCACATTTACACTGTTTTATGATGATTTATATTCCAAGGAAAAAACACAAAGCACTTAAAAATGCAATGCCTTCATCCTCGAGGACTGGTTTTTAAGAGGCCACACAATCAGAGCCTTTGAAGCAGACAAAATCAAAGATCCTCTGAATCCTTGTTTAAATAGGTCACTCAAAAAAACATTTGACCATCAACCAGCATAACCTACTTATGGATTTAATTGGAGCATTCCTTCGCTATAGCATCATTTATGGGAATTGAAATGATTCATCAATCAATCACAGTCCAGGTCAATCATTTCTTACATCTGTAAGAACCCTTTCCAGTTTTGCATAACTTCTGGGGGTTAGAAACACTAAGAACGACCAAATTATCACAAACATTAGACTGCAGAGAATGAGCACATTTCAGCTTTAGACACTGCATTTAAAAAGGAGCATTAACGGCATTATGGTATAATAACTACCGCTCGTATAACTAGAAAATGTAATAAGCGAATGGTCTCCATAGTAATGTTTTGGAAATGTGTTTGTAAGCAGCAGTGCACCCGCTGTGCCACATTAACTACATTACTGCTCTTAAAGCATCCTATAAAAACTCTAACCAGATTGTATCAAATTCCACCACTGACACGTATCTATTTCAGGAGTTTGTCTAATTTCCTTAAACACTGATAATCACTTTTGTTCTGGCACATTAATGCTTACACTTAAAGGTGTTGTGTGGCAATATTTTGATGTTAAAAAAACTATCTATATCTATCTATCTATCTATCTATCTATCTATCTATCTATCCGTCCATCCATCCATCCATCCATCCAACCATCCATCTCTCTCTCCCTCTCTCTCTCTCTCTCTCTCTCTCTCTCTCTCTCTCTCTCCAACTATCCATCTATCCATCTATCCGTCTATCCGTCCAACCATCCATCCATCTCTCTCTCTCTCTCTCTCTCTCTCTCTCTCTATCTATCTATCTATCTATCTATCTATCTATCTATCTATCCAACCGTCCATCCATCCATCCTTCTCTCTCTCTCTCTATCCATCTATCATCTAGTTCAGTACAAAGGAAATATATTTTTTATTTATTTTGAACAGACAGTATACTACATACAGGTAGCACGTGCAGTTGCTTTTGATTTGAATTAGATTGTATAAATTCAAGATTTGAAGCAAAAACAGAACAGTCTGACTTTAGCCTTGTGAAATTATGCTACATAAGACACCTGCACAGCACAAAAAAAAAAGACGGACTGAATGAAAATGCAAATTCACTCTCTGACAGCAGGTGGCGCTTATGGAACAGCAGTGATATAGAGTATCCTTGGTTAACGCTGTAAACAAAGCAGCTGCGCTTATAAACACTACTTTAATATGCATTATATGAAGGTAAGAGGAAAATAACATGCCGTCAAAACATTTCTGAAGATGGTCAGTTCCTCTCAGAGATACATTCATATAAATGTCTTCCTATATTTTGAGCATCGCAAACAGTGAGCTTGATCTGCCTGCTAGAGTGATTTCTCTTCTTCACAGATTTCCACACAAATTACATTTCGGGAAATGACTGCAATGCAGTTTGTGTGCAATTCTGGAATAGAGATCAGCCAAAATAAAACAAACAAAAAAATGGTTCAGATTAATAGCCAGTGCATCAACCCGAAACTTTCCCAAACTCATGATTTCTTATTTTGGATTGGAGCATAAATCATCTGTTCTTCTGCTCTTTCCTGTTGTGACGGTTAGCGTTGCATTATCGCGTGCCCCCTTCTGGATTGACGTCAGTACTATGTACCGTTATACCCCAACTATCTCCGTTGCATTCCCTGAAATGTTTGTCGGCTGTTAATCTTGGAGATCCAATTCAAAAAGCAATCAATTCAATTTAGGGATCAATTCAAAGATGATTATAAAGTTGGGAGAGAATCATACAGACAAACCTCTGAGAGTTCAGACAGCCAGATTGATTACTAAACTGAAGAATTTGGCAATAAATGCTGTCAGCCAAGAAAAACGCTTGAACGTCTCCAGGTCTCCATTTCATAAATATAGAGGCGTTTTGTCATTTCTGACGTTATTGTAAAACAAACGCACTCTTGTTTTTTTTGTCAAAAGCTTTGAGCGCTTGTCCTGATCCAAACCGTATTTCTTTTCAGCGAGGATTTAAACGAATAGCTTTTGACAGGCTCAGTCAATATGCTGTTGAAACGAGGCCGAGTAAAGGTGCTGCAGTCGATGGCAGATCAACACACTTCCTCTCAGGAGACACAGGGATCACTGTGATAATTTGCCTATGCTGGATGCTTTCTGGAGGAAAACCCAAATGTGCAGTTACCCACTGCTCTTTCTCCATTTTATTCAAGCACAGTAAAATCATTCCGTGAAATTGCGGCGGAAATTCCAGAGATTATTTCCTATCGTGACAGCTCTGATGTCATCCAATCTCTCACGCATGTTGCTTCAAATATACGGAACACCTACAGCTTTCAGTGAGAATAAGACACGTCAGGTCCGTACAGTGCTGCTATCCTCGCTCTAAACGACTGCTCTTTTGTGTTGCACGAGGATGATGCATTGCATTTAATTATTTATTTCCTTATATAATTACTTGTTTGTTGAGACAGCCGGAATTGCAGCTCGATGTGTGGCATGCACGGCCAAAATAAACATCCTCCCACTACGACACTGCTGACAGATTGCATGGCATACACAGTCATCTGCAGTGCGCAGCAGTGAAGAGGCACAAAGGTGAACACAAGCCTACGCCACGAACACAAGAGAAACGCCTACGCAATCTCCTCCATCTTGTGTGACAGACAGATATAATGGAGAAATGTGTTGGAGGGCTACGTATATAGTATACTGACCACCACCTTCATGGTGGTGAACATGACACTAAAATAATGCAATAATCAATTATTTAACAACATAAGATGAGCATAATAAATACTGTTATATTTGCAATTTTTGGAAGTGAAAAAGTCACATTCAAATATACAGTAAAAACCCCGAAACTTTACATTTGATGTTTTTTCCCCCTTAAAATTACTATTTATAGTTTTTGTTTTTTTTTTTACTTATCATTTATGCACATTAGGATTTAATGTTACATCTAATGTTGTTTAATGTTTATTGCATTATTTTAGTGTTGTGTCTCTTTACCACCTGTTTTTGTTTGTTACTGTGTTATAAAGGTACAAAACGGATATTAGTATTTTAATATTGGTATATTTACATTATATCACTTAATGCAATATGTTTTTACTGTACATTTAAAATCTGTAAAACGTAAAATGTTGCTACCATATTTTTTACAGTGACGTTCTGGCAACCACAGCTGCCGGTATTTTACCGTAAATGTCACAGATTTTTTTTTACAGTGCACGCCTGCAGTGGATGAGTAGCACAAATCCACTCCCTGCAAATACAGAAATTGTAACAAACTAAAAAGCAAAATAGAGTGTGTTAAGCACTGTCAAAACAATGGATTCATTTGGTCTTGTTTTTTAAAGTCTCAATGAGTCAGCTGTCATCTTTACTTTCTCATTGTCACAACATCTTTATACTTTTACAGCAAATACCAAGGCAGAGGAGTAGAGGTTATGTTGTGGCTGTATTTTAGGGTTGCCAGATCTCACATAGGAGGCAAAGGCATTAGTCTGTAAGCTGAGTCACATCTCCCTCATGGGCACCATCAGGTTGGAGGATGTGATGTGATGATGTCATATGGGGGGGGGTGCGCAGCAGTGAAGAGGCACAAAGGTGAACACAAGCCTACGCCACGAACACAAGAGAAACGCCTACGCAATCTCCTCCATCTTGTGTGACAGACAGATATAATGGAGAAATGTGTTGGAGGGCTACGTCCAGGCGGATTCCTCTGATACAGCAGACAGCTGCCTGACAGCCGGGAAAGAAAAAAAGATAACATGCCAGAACAGCAGGGAAAGAGGGAGAAAGAGAGAGGGCACGCATTCTGTTAACATGCTCCTCTTATTGACCCAAGACTGAAGATCTTCATACTAAATGTTTGGTGTTTTCCGCTGGGCAACGTGAGGGCTGGAAGGAGTTGCTTTCATCTAAAAATAATAAAAAATTAAAAATGGTGAAATACACAGTAGCAACATTTTACAGATTTTGTTTTTTTTTTTACTTATCATTTATGCACATTAGGATTTAATGTTACATCTAATGTTGTTTAATGTTTATTGCATTATTTTAGTGTTGTGTCTCTTTACCACCTGTTTTTGTTTGTTACTGTGTTATAAAGGTACAAAACGGATATTAGTATTTTAATATTGGTATATTTACATTATATCACTTAATGCAATATGTTTTTACTGTACATTTAAAATCTGTAAAACGTAAAATGTTGCTACCATATTTTTACTTTTTTTACTGTAAATCGCAGATTT
>NW_015542379.1:999892-1003334 GCF_001515605.1 Sinocyclocheilus anshuiensis
GTTTTTTTTTTTTTTTGCACAATATTGTAATATCCTGAGAAACTCTTAAGTTAACTTTTTTTTTTTTTACTGTAGCATTTCTAAGATTAATTTCATGGGATAATTTGTCTTGGATTCAGGATTCTGAACTTTAAAAACAATCTGAATTTAAACAGATAATCCTCCATTTGGTAAAATTCTTCATCACAACACATTCAGCACTCTTTTACTGTTGAAGGTATGATATATATATATATATATATATATTTATTTATTATTTTTTTATTTATTTATTTTTTTTTTACAGTGAGGCTATTAAAGCAAACTAATGCCATTTTAAATTGCCTATATCATAGTTAAGTTGCTTATGATGAGAGCAGTGCTGAGAAAGGTCACTCAGCGAGTCCCAAATGAGATGTGCATTAAAGGTTTAATTTAAAATCTTCCAGAGGACGGTTATAGTGCTTTAGCAATCTAATAGTGATGGACAAAGAAGTAAAATGCAGACAGTTGCCACTAGTCAGCAATGCTTCCGATCGTGTTTTTGAATTCATCCTTTTCTGTAGAAAAGTGATATGATCCTGTTCACCTCCATGCGCTGACTCGTCTTTCTCCTTCACTGAAGTCTCTCTCTGTTTCTGACTTCAAAGCCTGACTGCAGCCGTATAGCGTGGGCTGTGAAGAGTGCATATAGAAACACACACTGGACACTGCTGCCGAGCTGGTGTTTTGAGTCACAATGAAGTGCACCGACTGCATCACATTTTTCCTGAGCAACCAAATAACTTCTGCTGTACTATTCCCGTCTCCATTGAAACCCATGCTAACACTGGGTAAAGAGAGCGAATGCATTACAAGAGACTTTTTGAATGCCACTAAGAGTAAAAATGAGCGCTGGGTCAAGCTGCCACAATAACAGCAATAAACTGAAGAGCATTTCTGGAAATGACCTGTTTTCAGCACCAGCTAACTGAAAAGAATGTCTGAGCAGAGAGTTGTTTTATTAGGTTTTATAGGCAAAGTTTTAATGTTGCACATAGCATAATCTCCAATTTACGAATGGGTAAAAAATACTGATGATCCTGCACAATTAGAATTAGACTTTAGTAAATGCAGTGCTTTGGTAAACGTTGTAACTCAGCACTTAAGTAGTTTCTCCAGCACTGCTTGAGGATGTTTCTGAAACTCTTTATTCATTTAGGAGTTTCCATAGTTTGGCAAAATGAAGGAAACTAATGGGCCTGCTTTGGAAGGAAAGTGAAAAGTCTCTTAGTAGACTTTTAAGTTAATAAAGGATAAGAATTGTGTTGGCAGTGAACAACTCGATTCATCTTTTTAGTGAACAATACACTACATTAATTCTTTGAGCTACACTCTAAAAAAAATCATTTATTTATTTATGTTTAGCTTATTAACGTAACAGTTTGCATCAATCTTTTTGAGTTATCACAAAGTCTAATGAAATTATGGTCAACCAACAAACTACACTGAATTGAAGGAACTTAATTTGTAGTACAAAAACAAAATCTTAAGTTGATTACTCAGAAATATTAAGTTGTCCCAACTAATTTCAACACGAGTGGTCACTGGAACCACAACTGAAATAAACGCATGGTTGGAAGTTAATATATGTACAGTATATTAACTTCCAACCATGCATTTATTTCAGTTGTGGTGAAAGGTCTCGTGCACAGGCGCTGAGACCATGGCAAAACACAAGATATTCTCTATTAACTTTTACCAATTGATTAAAAAAATCGATTGAGGTTCGGGAACCTCTCTGATTGGTGGATCTCATCATTTTTAGGCGTTTTATGGAGTTCTATGTACTCCATATGCCTCAAAGTCCAAAAAAAGAGCAGCATATTTGGTTAATTTCCTCCATAAATATCTATCCACAGTTAAATTTGTCTGTATATACCCTACTTAATGCATATCTTTATCCTGTATATGTGTGCGTCTGTTAACTTCGTCTTATATTATCTTTTTGATTATTTGGCTTTATTTGGAAAGCAGAAGCATGCTGAATGAACTCCGGTGTGAATCTATGGTTTCTACAAGTAAACAAATGCTGCCAATGTTAAGTTTATTATAAGAAAAGCACAGTATTTATCTCTGTTGGCATCTGCAAGGCTTCTACACTGTGCTGTTATTGAGGGCACCCATGGTCCACTGAATGTCTTTTTGCAGTGTTAATGGCAGTTTTGAACATTCACTGGTCACTTGCTTGTGTAACGATGTAGCCTTTAGGAAGGACAAATCAATGAACAAATCGGGAATCAATATAGGAATCAAAGTCTCCGCTGCTAACCTGTCCTGCTGTAGGATTAGCATTGTTTAATGCTTGCTCAGAAATGTTTGGGTGTTTTATGGATTTTAAAGCATCTGTAGAGTCACTAACCATTGCCTGTGTGTCACAAAAGATCAGCACACTCATGTACATATTTCTGAAGCAACATGCACATTCAAATGTCTTGGCATTCACATTAGATTCAAAACGACCTAAGTGCATTTATGTGTTGTAGCGAGGCTATACATTTATGCAGTTTTTAAATAGCTGATTTGAGCTTGTTACCATAAATTGACCTTTGCCAAAAATATTAATATGTATTACACATTCTATATTATAATTCTGCAATGTAATGATCATTTTATTAGCACTTACAAGGATAATCCAATAGCTAACTCATTGATATGAGTTAATATCAATAATGGTAATTAGCAAATTAGCATTTTAGTAAATGAGCACTGCATTTGTTATTGCGTCTTGCTCTATAGTGAAGGAGGATGGCGACGCTTCAGCACTGAAACACTCAGGATTGGCTTTTCTTTATTTAAAGCACTGCAGATCAGTCTGTAGTAGATCACCAGGTTTTGGCTTAGGATGCACAACTGAAAGTTTCTGTGAGGTCACAGAGGTGCATTGTGGGCATCATGAGCCTTTGTTCAGCGCTTTGTAAGTTTTTTCCAGATGGCATTTGAAGAAGATGATGGTAAGATACTGTCTGTTAACCTCAGAACATTTAGTTTAACAGTTCTCTAATGTGATTGAAATTACTGAAATTTTGTATATAACTGAAATTTGGTAGTATACGGGTCATTCTATAATGGAGGGTGCATTTCGTATGCATCAATGGTAATTCGTTTTTCAGAAATGTCATGTTTTATACATTAAGAAAAGTCATACTATAATCTCACAAATATATTTGTTCACCCTGTTTTTCAGTTTGCTTGGAATTGCCTTTATGTCTCTTGAATTGCAATTCTTGCAATGCCCGCTTTCTGGGTTAAAATGATGAATGCAAAAAATAATAATAATTTTAAAGTCAAAATTATCTTTACTAAATTTATTTTTACAATCCAAATAACTCAGAAGAAAAATAAATATAATTTTATAAAAAAGAAAATATTGCATTTTACTCGTATCTACAAAAAAAAAAAAAAAAAAGCAAACTACTTTATT
>NW_015542379.1:1007469-1038055 GCF_001515605.1 Sinocyclocheilus anshuiensis
GCCGTATAGGCTACTGAATGCAAACACAATTTTGGCACATCAGCCCAAAAAACAAACAAACAAACAAAAAAAATTATAAAAAAAAAAAAAAAAAAAAAAAAAGTCAACTACTGTATGTTACTAACCTGGAAACAAATAAATAAATAAATAATATTATAATTTAATTTAATTAAGATTATATAAATGCAATAGGTTTTATCACAAAACCATGTGAACAACATCATTTGATGTTATTTCCTTCTGCATCAGACAGTTTGAACACATTATGGTACATTTCCTCTTTTTTTTCAGATCATTTTATATGATCTGTTGTCAAGGAGTTTATTCATTGCCCATCGGCTACAGTGGGTGCATTGTGCATTGTTATGGTTTGCAGTGTTTTTAGTATTTTAAATAATGTAAGTACAATTTGAGTTAACCTGATCAGGAAAATAGCATTTGGCTGGTCAGACAAGGCCATTGAAATTATGAATCAAAATGCTATAAAAAAAAAAAGTCAACTATGCTACCTGTCATACAGTTTGCACATAACAGGGAAAACATAATTTCTTTGGAATATGGAACTGATGTTTAATGATTAAGCTTTGCGACTAGCAGATAAGGTGCACTGATAAAATATATCAGCTGAAACCAAGAGATGTTTTATAATGTTTTAATACTTCTTTCCTGATGTCAAATGTACCCTACACTATAGAGGGCCTCATATATTAGGGATATCGCATCAACTCATGTTCACTTTCACATTGGTTTTCCCTGTAAGGTCAAGTGCTGTCATGAAACCACTCGAAGAGAATCTTGCTGAGCAAGTTAATTGAAGATAATATGTTTACCTGAATAATTGCATAGCAGGTTTAATGGCGCAGACCTGAAGGCAACGCTATCACCCCCTTGAGAACTATTTTTATTTTATGTATTTATTTATTTATTTAAAGGAACATGAGAACACTGCATTGCAGTGCATTTACCAAACATTCATGCCTACTGTTGCATACTCGCATGGAGTTTGTTTCTGGTTTACTAATCTAGCACTTTTAGCCCAGATTAACACATTTACTACATAATTACTGTGTTATTATAGCTGACTCCTCAAACTTGACAAGCAGCACTATAAATATTAGTCTTTTGTATGATACAATGGTTGTGTTGCTCCTCAGTCAAAAAATAATAATACTAATTGCTAAATGACTCAATATAAGATACAAATCCATTCCACTGAATTCTGTAGATTTCCCCCATAATAAAGGCAGAACATGGCAGAAACATCAGCCAACTGTGTCTGTGCATGAATACCAGCCAATGTTTCACCTTTAACTCCATATTTACTTTTCATAATCAATGTTGAAATGAATAAGAATGCTAACGGCTAGCTTTCCCCAGGTATTACAGACCTGAGTTGTTCACATATGATTAGTGCATTAACATAAACCATCCTTAGCTTGATATGTTATCTACATCAGTAATTACACAGTGCTTTCCCTTCAGCAAGCTACAGAAATCCTCTCCTCCGGAGAAATGACAGCTTATTAAAGAGTTCAGATCTATTGTGCATTGTGTTGTTTTGATCAGAATCGCTCTCTTTGCTACAGGCTTGCGGTCAGTCATGCGTGTTCGGCTGTCTTTATCTCGGGTCTGTGGGAGAAAGGCTGAAGACTTCCAGCAATGGCCGCAGGGTGCAGGTAGATCAAAGTGCGTGTCTGCAGGGAGCGTACTGTGAAATTCACAACGTGACAGCAAAGCCTGGGTCTCGTCCTCCTGTTCCTGAACACTCATTTTAAATCCCTCGTCCTCCTGATCAAAGTGTGGACCTGTGGACCCAGAGAAAACCCCTACAGCCCAAGGAAAATGTTATCGCAGGCCAGATTTGAGAGGGGGATTGTAAGAGGATTGGCAGCAAAACGGCTTATTGAGATGCATCACGAAATAATCAAGTGAAGTTAGAACATGTTTAATTTCTTCTTTTCATTGAAAGAAATCAGGATGTGACCAATGCTTTAAACTATTTCAGAGCTGAAATGCATTTAGTTAATTGTGTTACTGGCAGTGAATAAAAGTCCCCATAATGCACCATTTGCGATTAGTAAATTCCTAAGATTTTTCAAAAATCGTTTTTTTTTTTTTTTGCTCACCAAGGCTGCAGTGATTTAATTAAAAATACAGTAAAAACTCAAAAATTGGTAAATATTATTACAATTTAAAATAGCTGTTCTCTATGTGAATATATGTTAAAATGTAATTTATTTCTGTGATGCGCAGCTGTATTTTCAGCATCTTTACTCCAGTCTTCAGTGTCACATGATCTTCAGAAATCATTCGAATATGCTGATTTGCTGCTCAAGAAACATTTATGATTATTATCAATGTTGAAAACAGTTGTGCCACCCGATATTTTATGGAAAGCAGCAAAAACATTCATAATAAACAACCGTTAATAATTTAATACAACTGCACTGTGTTGTGGGATAGTAGTGTGAATAGAGTTGTTTCATTTGAAGTCTGCATTAGTGTTTCTTTTGGCCTTATTTACTTATAATTAATTTTCTCACACCCAGAATAATAGGGTTGTGAAACATAATTGCACTGTTCCGTGATGAAAATAAGCTAAGCAATATGATTGACTTTTAAGACTGATAATACTTTGCAATTGACAATATATTGGGCAGTACTGTATGTTAAAGAAGTGAAATAATATAATCTTTTATAAGCAATTAAGTGGGCAGGGGTGTTTGCAGTGATATTGCTGCGAGCGAGTTGTTATCTCCGGTGAACTTTAATTATGAGTTGTCCACTGCATGCAGTGAAATCAACACAGCATACTAAACGCAACGATGAATATTAAAAAAAAAAAGGGAATAGTTTGCCTAAAATTGAAAATGACCTGTAAATGTGCTCACCCTCAGGCCATCCAAGATTAGTATGAGTTTGTTTCTTCATCAGATTTGTAGAAATGTAGCATTGCATCAGTGTCTCAGCAATGGATGCTCTGCAGTGAATGGGTGCCGTCAGAATGAGAGTCCAAACAGCTGATAAAAACATCACAATAATCCACAGCACTCCAGTCCATCAGTTAACATCTGGAGAAGACAAAAGCTGAAACAAATCCAGCATTAAGACGTTTTTAACTCAAATACGAGTCCATAATCCATAATAACACTTCCTTCAGTGGAAAAGTCCATCTCTTGTTGTACTTTAAGTCACACTAGTATTATTATAACACTATAACACTAGCAGGGTAAACAGTGCAGATGGCATAAAGAGGTTTAAAATAAAACCACACACCCTGCTTTCCAAATGAAGAGATTTTCCTCATAAAAATGGATTTTGATGATTTTTTTCCAAAATTCAAATCTTATCAGTGCTAAGGATGATGCTGTAAATAGCAGCAGTGTTGACTTGTTTGCTAGCTTTACCTGGTTAAATAAATGTGAAATACTTGAGTGAACTCGTCCATTGCTTTATTCTTCAAGCACATTTACATGTCTATTTCCAGCGTGTCTCTGAAAGGGCTTCTATCAATCCGATCAATCAATGTCAGAGTTCAGTGGTTTCTCGCGCTCTGAAAATGACTGCAGCAGCTGCCGCATCTGTTCCTCAAACACTGACTGAAGATTTCAGAGCCTTTGCAAGTCCGTCACTCAATATTGGTGTGACCTTTGGGAATGAATCTGAAGGAGATCCGGTGTGATGGTGAATACATCAAAGAGATCCCGTTAGCTGCGCAGTCTGGGCTCGATAGCCGTCGAGAGATTGGAGATTGATCATTTGGCAGACGTTTTCTTAGATCATTATCTTCACTTTTTTTAATCTACATTATAAAACATGCATTGGAATTTTGTTAAGAGCTTTCTTTTCAAAACATTTGTCTGAAGAGAAGAGTAAGGGAATAAAATGTATTCACAAATCGGTCTTTTGTCATAATTGCCTGTTGTGTGGTCCAAAATAGTTCTGTCCTGTTCCTCCCTTATGAGCTTGTGTCTGCTTTTTTTTAACATGGTGTGTCTGTGTTGACTTCAAACAACTAAATTACGTTTTTAATGTAGATGAATGTGTGACAGTTTGTTATATGAAAAGAATACATAACGGCAAGCATGAGAAACAAAAGGATGAAAGTAAGCTAAAAAAAAGATAGAAATGGAAAATTCTCATCCTGTCGTCTGTAGTGAGAAAGTTGCAGACTTTCCAGAGAGCTGTGCGAGTGGAAGACACTAATCGAAAGCTGCATTCTTTATAACACATCCAGATAGAAACAGCAGCCATATCCATCACTGAAGCTAAACAAGAGTTTTTGGGGAGGAGGAGGGACAGAGAAGTGCGATCATCCAGTGTGTCCTAACATTTCTGCTGAGGACATGTACAGTATTTCAGTAGTTCATTCATTTAATTTAGTTATTTTGTGGCATTCACAGAGAAGTATCAAAGAACTTTACAGTGTGGCAAACTTAGCATAGTGTCTATAATCTATACCAGTGTTTCTCAACCAGGGGTCCGTGGACCCCTAGTGGTCCTTGACGTAAGGCCAGGGGGTCCATATAAAGTATGAATTTTTGTATAAATTTTGTATATATTGACATGACATGTTCCCATGAAAGAAAAATCCAATATAGCTGATGATATGGCCAAATACTGGACAAGTCAACTAACTTGAATTATACTTGACTGCATTTGGTCCTCACAAAGACACAAAAAGGATACATAGATTCAATTTTGTTCTGGGGGTCCTTGAGGATGGTTCTGAATTGGACTGGGGTCCGGTACGCCAGGTACGCCAAATTCACTGATCTATACTACTACTTCTAATTTATGTTGTTATTGTTTAATACTACTACTACTACTACTACTACTAATAATAATAATGATAATAATAAGCTATGTAAACTATAAATAATAATAATAATGATGATGATGATGATGATGATGATGACAATAATAATAATAATAATACATGTTATTAAATAATAAGATACATACATAAACTAAAATAATAATAATAATAATAATAATAATAATAATAATAATAATAATAATAATAATAATAATAATAATAATTATTATTATTATTATTAAAAATATTATTATTATTATTATTATTATTATTATTACAACTAACTTGCTATTAATAAGCAGCAAATTAGGAGTTTATTGAGGCAAACGTTGTAGTTTGTTAATAGCGAGAATTGGACCTAGGATAATGTAAAATCATGATCAAGTATATTGTATTATAGATGTGGTCTTACAGTATATGTTCCTGAATGGCTTGTTTTGTGATGATGACTGACTGACTGTACATTTATTAATAACTAAATTAACAAAATATTGACTTTAGTTCAAATTGTTATTTGATACAAATATGTTATAGGTTATAATTCAAGAAAAACTTTTCATGAAAACAGTCAATCATACAGATTAGTGTGCAGCCACTGTATGAAAATATTTGATTTGCAAAACATGACTGACCAATCAGAATCAAGCAGAGCCAGAGATCTGTGTACAGTAATACATCGGCTTGATTAGACAGACACAGACTCCATTATCAGACTGCAGTGGCCAAACCATACACATAATGGGAAACTCAACAGCATCTTGTGTGTACAGTGATCTCTGCTGAACTCTTTTCAGGCCGGCAGTGAAGACACTACAGTACTGATGGTAAAATTGCAGGCAAATCTTTGTGTGGGTTTGATAAGACGCACTAATCCATCTCTGCCTGTTTGGGCCATGTGCTGCTCCTGGTGTGTAAGCAGAGACCAGATTAGGATCAAAAAACATGATAACATCCGACCGGCACATTCTACAGTAATGACCCCCACTTCATGTCAGATTCATTTCGAGGGCATTTCAAGCTCTCTGTGTGATGGAATTGCTGTGCTGAATTTCCTAGATTGTAGACTATTATTTTTACTGAGGCTCAGAGTAGAGCTCATGCAGAGTCTTTATGGTGTTAAAAAGAGGTGGATAATGTGCTTGTGCTTCAGAATTGTGCACCTTTCAGAATTTAATTTCTGAATTGCAATTCAGTTCCTGCATAACAAGTACATTTGAACTGAGGATTGAAAACAGGATGCAGGATGTAGGATGCAGGATGTAAATGGGATTAAAATGATCTGAAATTCATACTTTCAACTTCAGCAACTGTGTATATATATATATATATATATATATATAGAGAGAGAGAGAGAGAACTCAGAGCAAATCTAAAACACAAAAAAAACAAAGCAATGTGAGTTCAGGGGATGGAGGCGGTTATGATTAGATAAGTTAATGTGACAATCAGCCTTCACGTCTAGATTATGGGGATTATCACATCCGATGAATCACATGTTTCTCAGGTCTCTATATGGTAATCTCTCTTGTCAGACAAGGATTTATCACTGGGGCACAGATGAATGTTAATGTCCCCAGTTGTCCTGATATATATTAGGCATGAATATGGATGAATAAGATGTGCAAAAATTTTTTTTTTTTTTTCAATTTTTGACGTTCCTTTAAATAATGTTATACCATGTTTCAGCACGAGCAGCTTCATAGTAGCCAACTATACATGAGAAAGATTTTATTCAGGAGTTTAAATGTGACAGCCAGTCCTCTGCTGTCGGCTCACAGCACTTTTGCTCTGTGACGAATTAGAAGAGAAACTTGCTGGGAGCCGGCAAACTATCTATGTCATCCATAAGTGGGTCAAATATTGTGTAAATCCAGTTCACGATGCCCACAATGTCTGTAAACTCAGTCAGGTGCATCATGGGTAGCTGGACATAGCAGCGGATAACATCAGCGTCTGTTTGCACATAGAGGCCTGCATTTATGCTTAGTAAGGTTTATGTTTTTCATCACTATGAGGAATTATGTTAATAAATACATAAAATATGATCATGCAAATAACATTTTGTGCATAAAAAATTAGTTCTTCCACTGTAAATTATTAATCATTGACCTATAAGCAGGCGTTCACTGAAGCTGTGCCTGCAAAACTCTGCAGAAGCGCCACAGTTTCCGAATTTTAACATCTGTCATTCACAAAGTTTATATACACTGAAATAATCTGGTGTAGGATTTACTTTCAAACTATTTCCACTCAGAAATTGCTAAAAAATGTTAAATAACACATTTAATTAAATGTAAAAAGACTGTGGACCATGCTCAAATAATCTTTTGTTTTATATACTTCAATATATATCTATATATATATATAGGTATATATACCTAAATATGTCATTTTTTACATTTCAAATGAACAAATTAACAGTTAATTAGCATGCAATTGATGCATATAACAATAATTAGTAAACAAACAATTTATATACAGTTGCACCTTCCATACATACACTCTAAAAAATCCTGGGGTATTTCATTTCATTCATCCATTCATCCATTCATTCATTCATTCATTCATTCATTCATTCATTTATTTATTTAACCCAAATGCTAGATTCAGCCTGTTGGGTAATTGTATTGGCTTATTTTAAATATTTTTTACGAAGATGCTGTGTAGTTTTTCTGTATTATTTTGTGCAACGCAACATAAGGGCGAGTATAATACTTCTACTACTACTACTACTAATAATAATAATATTAATAATAATGAGCAAACTGGCTTCCCTAATATCTGAAGTATGAATGAAGTATATGAATAATGAATTCCCAATGAACAATAATATGTAAAATATCATTCACCTACATTATTAAATGCTATATAAATGCTAGTACATTATCTAATGTGCATGAATTGAACCTAAAGTTGAAGCTTATTTTAACAAAAGTCCTCAGATTTCTTCTGGGCAATCCTAAAAGAGATCTTGATAAATGAGAAATATTTAAAACGCTTCATCTAGTGGCTACTTGTTTTATCACAGCACGGCACATAGCAGCACAGGCATGATGTACCGGTTTTGAATGATGATAATATTTTCCCCAAACTCACTCATTACGCAGGCCCCTAAGAAATCTGTGCCCTTCCTTGGCCCTCATAACATCATCCCCGATGAGAATGGCACAGATACAGCTCGCTCATTATGACCACAGCAGCTATTATGCAGTGATAATGCTAACATGCATTTGAACAGGGAAATCAGATCAAAAACATTATGCACATTTTTTTTTTTAGGATTCAAGCACCCATTTTTGCTTTGGCATCTAATGGCAGCTTCATTCAGACCTCTATTTATGTGCAAGAATGGAGTGTGAAGAGAAGCTGAGAGACATTAATTCCCCTGGCATGGACACTCATCAGGGAGAATAATTGAATGGTTGTCGTTTCTCAGATATATGGGTCAGAGCTGCCAGGTATGCATGCCTGCAAATCCTGTGCGAACAAGACAGAATAGACTTCCATTGGATTTGAATTGTGACTCTGGGATGTTTTATTAAATATCACTCTTTCAGGAAATGAAGCGAGGCTTGTTCTGTATTTTATCTTCTCCACTTCTCTCCTAGCAATTGCATGATTCATAGTTTCAAAGATAAGTTTTAAAAATACATGCTCTCCTTCAATAAACCGCGCAGCTATTGGATATGCTACATTTGCATTTATTAATTTAGCAAATGCTTTTATCCAAAACGACTTGCAAATAAGAATGCATCAACATAAGTGATTCATAAGATGAAAAGTGCTGCAATGCAAAGTTTCAAAATTGAAGTTTAGCCTAGAACAGAGAATGAATGTGAGACACAGGGAAACAATGAAATAAGAGTTTTCCCTTATGACAGTGCATAAACAACTGGGGAGTCAAGTGCTCACAAAAGTGATGTGTCATTTCTTGAAGGCAGCATGGCAGCAATTATTGGTCTTGGGCAATAATTGCTCACAATATTAATAATAACTGACAGAGCAAAAAAATGAAAAACAAACAAACATCATGGAATGTGAACTACATCTAAATGATCTAATATCTAACATCTCTAAAGTTACACTTTTAATAATGTCTTTTCCCCCCCTCAAGCTCATCATTGAGCTCTTAAAGCGTGACTGTTAGAAAACGACATGATGCAAAGTGCCTCCACATCACGGAGACCGGCTGATTTCCCTGTCAGCTGTAAAAAGCCCACCTCTTCGTAACTGTTCTGCAAAACTGACTTCATTGGGTCAAACTGGTTGAAAGAGACAGACTAATGATAAAGTGCCTGTAACCACTTGCAGTGTTAACCAAGGATTTGTTGAGTAATGGTTTGGCAAAAAGCTGACTGTAAACAGCCAGTAACAAATAAAAGCTTCATGAATCATGCATTTTATTCTTATCGTTATCATATCTGAAGCAATGTTTTTGAAGCATTCTTGTTGATAATGTTATGTAATGTAAGTGAAAATGATTTTCAATATGCTCAAATATTACATGGACCTGTACTAACAACATTAGTTAACCTGAACTTACTTCTAAAGCATTTGTCTTATTAATTAAACTTAGTTAATCTCAACATTTACTAATACATAATTAAAATTCTGTAGTAACCATTACTTGGACCTGGACCTGTCAACATTTTCCATTCTCTAACTCAACAGAGATTTAGCAATACACAGAATGACCATAAATACTGAGCACTTACCAATTAAAACTTTTAATAACATTTCTGTTTTCAAAGACACCATGATGTGAAATGTACTGGAGCATACATATACTAATGATATCACTTTACAATATGGTTCCATTAATCAACACAGATTGAATTGCATTAAATGGCAAGTTCTGTCATGAAACTCTAGTTGGTTCAGGCTGATGGGTCCTTAATGCAAATTCACAGCATCAAACTACTTGGCACAAACTGATTGGTTCATATGCAGCCAATGAGCTAAGCTCGGGGCGTTTTTTGGTATTTTCGCCTAAATTTAACATACTCAAATTCAAATGTTTACCCTGCACACATACATTGGAGGAAATGAACAAAAATGGTTTCATTGTACAGAAAACCCTTTGAACTACAAAATATGAGTGTAATTCTTTATAAATAACATTATATACTTTTCAAATATTACTATAAACACAAAAAAAACATAGTATGTAAATGAAGCATACACATTTTTAACGTCATTTTGGTTTAACTGAGTTTAACTGGTTTTAATTTACATTAAGTATCTGGTTAGCATTTACTAGAGCATTTCACAGCACCCTCCACCTTCCCCAGCTCCACCTGTTTAGATCTGCTATGGGTTATTTCATACACTCTAAAAAATGCTGGGTTAAATACAACCCAGTGCTGGGTAAAATATGGACAAACCCAGCAATTGTGTTGTTTTGACCCAGCGGTTGGTTTACTACCCAGATGGTTGGGTTAAACATTTAACCCAACCGCTGGGTCAAAACAACACAATTGCTGGGTTTGTCCATATTTTACCCAACGCTGGGTTGTATTTAACCCAGCATTTGTTTTATTTTTTTTTTTAGAGTGTATGCTATTTGTGCAGCAACAGTATGTCCTAATATCATGATATCATGTCATGATAGAACTAACATTAACAATGATCAATGCATTTGGTACAATAATGTTTAATCTGTAAAAATGCAACTGCACTCTAAAAAATGCTGGGTTGTTTCAACCCAACTTTGGGTCGAATATGGACTAACCCAACTTTTGGGTTAAAAATTTTATGTAAACATGTAACCCAACGGTTGGGTTAGTCCATATTTGACCCAAAGTTGTTTTGAAACATCCCAGCATTTTTTAGAGTGTGTTCATTGTTAGTTTGTGTGGAACAAAAAACAGCTAGGCTTCACGGTGGCACAGTCCCGACTCCCAAGTTGCAGCTCTCCTCTGTTTGATGAGCCACGCATGTCCTCACACGCTGCCGACCTGCTTGCCTCTCTGAAAAATTCACTGCAAGGTTAATTTACGGCGATGGGCTGGCAATGACACATTGACGGTTTGGTTGCAATGACAGTGAAGGTTGAATCTTTGATTTGTGTTTTCCACCTTTCCTGACAGGTGTCTCTCCAACACTTCATTTGATAAGGAGCTGACATGGTGCCCCTTTCTCTAAAGCTATTTTCTCTGAAAATGCTGGAAATAACATGTCACTTCATTTGTTTTAGGGTGAAACTTCGATTTCAACCTATCGATTTGAGACTGGGGGGACATCATGTCCTGTTAGAGACATCAAAACGGCAATATCTGATACAATGCCACACTTCTTACTCCAGGGGTGTCCTAAGGCCTGAAACAAAACTACCCATGATGTTGTTAGCATTTTGTCATTGCACAAACCACGGTGTTTTATCTCTAAAAAACAAACCACATTTTTAAATCTGCACATTGACATTGATGAAGCATCAATACCGTTGCCCTGTGGGAAGGTATAATACCGGAGCCTTTTTGGAGAACCTTGGAGCAGCTATAAATAATGGGTTGCGGAGTGCAGGAGAGAGAGCGAGCAAGTGCCTTTCGGCAAACTCTGATCAAAAGGGCACCAAATAGGCTTATTAGCGTTTTTCTCACACCATCTGGGAATGTGGAAAGGCAAATGTGTGACAGAGTGCAGTTTCTGGAGTTGCCATATGGTCTACTAAACCTTGATTTAGGGTTTGTTGAGTCACGCAGAGTAGGAGTATGATGCATATGAGCACTTCCGTAGCCAGCGCCATTGCTGCTTAGCTGAGTGCTAGTGCTCAGGGTCTATTAGTCTTTCGCACAGTTTTTTGTATTCATACTGCCTTAGGGCTGGTCTCCCTGTCTTCTTCACACATTTTCACTCAGCATAGGGATGATATCTCTGTTGCCTTGCACCTGCCTTGGATGAATATTGCTTTGGCACTGTTTCTTTTCTCCTCTGTCTGTTGCATGGTGGGGCTATCTTTTGCTCCCTCTCCTTTTGGTCCTTAAATCTACAATCTGTAGATGTGCAAAACTTGTACCTTTTAGGGGTAGAATCAACTCAAGCTAATTGAAAAAAAAGTGTCTTGGGGTCACATTGGGGTCACACGACGAGGGGAAAGTCGTGGCCTAATGGTTAGAGAGCCGGAATCGTAATCCAAAGGTTGCGGGTTCGAGTCTCGTACCGGCAGGGATTGTAGGTGGGGGGAGTGAATGTACAGCGCTCTCTTCCACCTTCAATACCACGACTGAGGTGCCCTTGAGCAAGGCACCGAACCCCCAACTGCTCCCCGGGTGCCGCACATAAATGGCTGCCCACTGCTCCGGGTGTGTGTTCACGGTGTGTGTGTGTTCACTGCTGTGTGTGTGTGCACTTTGGATGGGTAAATGCAGAGCACTAATTCCAAGTATGGGTCACCATACTTGGCCACATGTCACGTCACTTTCACTTTCACTTTTCACTTTCACATTTCAGCAAAACTTTCAAAGTGAAATGTCCAGTGAGTGGTGCTTAAAATGCATTCGGTTTTATCCAGAACAGATGAGTGCAAGTCTTACAACAGCTTACTGCGTTAGTTGTTGTTTATATTGTAACAGTTCAGAAATGAAATGTCGCTAAAATGTTAATGCTCTATTGTGCTTGAAAATAACCTAGCATGTACAGGAACCCTAATTGATATCGTTAACAATATAAAATGTGAGATAAAAAAAAAAACATTTGCTGAAGCAACCATGTCACTTTATCTTGCTTCTACAAGTCTTTTAGCTCTTTTATACTGACTCGTGTTTCATGGGACTCGTAACCGAGTGCTTCAAATCGCAAGTGCGGTTTGCAAAAAAAGCATTTTGTTTATTTAGGCAATAACTGAACTCCTTGGTGCATATCGTGCAAGATAATCTGAAATTGGTGTTTTCCACCTACGCAAGGAGGAACTGTATATGAAAACACATAGATTAATAAAATGCCCATCAGTTGCAAGTGCACCTGTACCAGGTGCGCTACCGAGCAAGTTTACTTTGTAAAAAAAACATGCATATGGAGCTGGCTGTGTGAATCAAACGTCAAAATCTATTAGTTTACAAACAATGCACTATGTTAAAAGTGTTCAGTGAGGTCATAACATAGTACTGTGCAAGGAAACACACAGAAATAAGTCTTTATTAATTGATAACCTGACCCCGTAAACATATTTTGCATGATAAGGAATAACATTTGTTGGTGTTTTACTGCCTTTAGTGTTAATTTCAGCTAGAAACTGTAGTGAATTGTATGTATAGGCACATTTTTGAGTTTTCCAGTGAGCCTGTGTTGGCTACAACAGCTTGTTACTGGGGCAGAACCATCGAAGGTACATGTACCATATCTACCTCTTTGCACATTAAGGTACTAATATGCATCCTTTGGTAAAACGGTGCACCACTGAGGGTACTGCCCCAGAAAGAAAAAAAAAACATTAAAGAATACGATATTTGCAGTTTTTCTGACACTGTAGGATGAACAGACTCTGAAAAGCAACAGAATTAACTGCGAAAGTCAGTGACTTAGCTTTGCTGATGATGCCTGCTTTATCCCCGTGAGAATTACCACAGATGCTAACGCAGACGCACACACATACCTGCAGCTGTCTTGAGACTGAGCTGCTCTTCTTCTTAAAGAGCCAAAGCTAAGCAGCTGAACTCTGCAGTCATAATTGTACGGCTTCAGCTAATGGTGGCAGCACCAGGCTCCTCATTTGTCTTCAAGAAGGCGATACAGTCCAGCAAATCCTCTAATAGTTTAAATCATCCATGGTTTCTGCCGGACACAGATGTCTCGGTCATGCCAGAGTGCTAATTAGCGAGGTAGAACATAGGTGAGAGCCAAACGAAAGGACAATCTTCCTCATCGCCCGAAGCTGTAATATCATTTCGAGAAAGCTTGAAACCATGGAATATAACACATTTTCACTGCTGCTCATCTGGTCAATATTTTTAACGGGATCCTCCAGACAGACAGGGTTCGCCAGGTTTGTTCTGATTGGCCGGAGGTCCACTGGGGAAATGGAGCACTTGCTCGTACGCAAGTGGTAAGAGCAGAAAATATGAGTCCAGACGACCAGGTGTGTCCTGTCTCCTTTGATTGAATTCCCGCCTGCCTCTATGGCCTTCACCACCACAGCTCACTTTTCATCTCACCTAATCTCATTATGATTTTATGGCCTGTGCCGCCCGGGGATGTGAGGCTTTAGGAGTGCACGGAGCTGCCAAATAGATTCCGTTCAAGCCGCTGCGAAAGAGAAACCAAATAAAATCTCCAGCTTCCCTCCAGTTCCAACTTGATAGAGTTGTTTTTGACAGAAGCCAACTGGAATGGCGAGTCGAATTGTTGCCGTTTGATAGCGCTAGTTTATTTTGCCCCTTCTAATGATCCTAGATGGCAGTTGTCGTTGTATAATAACTTGACTTGGCTAAGGCTTAATGACAGCCAATTAGCTGGAGCCTGGAGAGACAGTTATTTTTTTAATGTCTGTGGTCTATAAACTGTTTTAAAGTAACATTAGAGCTCACTAATAACAGTTTAAAGGATGCAATGGTTCTGAAACTGGACTAATTCAGCATTTAAAAATAAATAAATAAATAAAAACAGTTATGAAGGAGTAATTGCAATGATTCACCACTGAAGAGGGAAACCCTTTACATGCAACATTTAATGATTACACACAGACCTATTAACCTGGCACGTCTCAAGCCTTAGTTTACGCATGAGCATCATTGCTTAATCTTTCAGATCCTTTATATAGACATAATAAAGTCATTATGTAATGCCCTTCAGGCTGAGATCTAAGTGTTTCTCTCCTCTGCTAATAACAGTTTAAAGGATGCAATGGTTCTGAAACTGGACTAGTTCAGCATTTAAAAATAAATAAATAAAAACAGTTATGAAGGAGTAATTGCAATGATTCACCACTGAAGAGGGAAACCCTTTACATGCAACATTTAATGATTACACACAGACCTATTAACCTGGCACGTCTCAAGCCTTAGTTTACGCATGAGCATCATTGCTTAATCTTTCAGATCCTTTATATAGACATAATAAAGTCATTATGTAATGCCCTTCAGCCTGAGATCTAATTGTTTCTCTCCTCTGCTGGATTGGTGCCTGATACTCGCACCTCTTTCTGAGGCTAATTTGGTGTTGACAGTGTGTCACATTAGGTGTGGACGACGCCGTCCATCTGGCCAGAGCGCGCTGAGGCTATTCTTAACACGGCACACAGGGGGAGCGTGGGAGTGATAACTGGCATGTTCATTTCTGTTTTCGGAACGTGGGTTGGAAAAGACTTATACATTCATGCTGAGACATTTTGTGTATGCAATGGTGACCCCCCTCGAGCACACACATTTTCACTGATAAACAGAGTGTTTTAGAGATATTTAGTCAAGTAATAAGGACATTTGGAGGGTCATTTAGGAAAGGCAGTCTAATGATTCTGGCCTCATCTGTTGTACAAAAAGCATTTTGTTTATTTAGGCAATAACTGAACTCCTTGGTGCATATCGTGCAAGATAAGCTGAAATTGGTGTTTTCCACCTACGCAAGGAGGAACTGTATGTGAAAACATATAGATTAATAAAATGTCCCTCATAAAAATAAATACATAAATGTGCTTGATTTTACTGAACGTGCACTTGTAGTGCACTTCAAATCTTGAAAATATATTCTCTAAAAACTGCACTTGCATAAGATTAATAATATAAAATGCAGCTCAAGTGACTTAAAGAGAGATACTTTTATGACTGTTTCTTAACACACTTAAGTGTTTACACACAAAAATACCAAAATAAAAGTTTTAAATTAAATTACATTTAATAATCCTTGTGTCATGCTTTCAAGAAGTACTCTTACTTATTTTTGTATACACTTACTGTATGTATTTTGATGCATTGCTAAAAGTAGCTGATTATTGTTATTATAACTGTAGTATGCTCAATAATATTCTATTTTACAATAAAAGCTAAGATATTTTAAATATATATAATTGGAACATCATTGCTAATGTGTCGATACAAATATATTTCTCAATTTATATTTATCAATATGTATCCATTTATTGTTAATAGAAATGACAATAAATATATTTACACTTATATTGATATTGATATTTTAGCTTACCATGAATGCCCATCAGTACATTCAGCAGTAAATTTAAACATATATAAAGACAATAGAAGTAATTATACATTATACATTATAAAGATGTTCTTAAATCATACGTAATTGGGTCATTTAATATAAATGTAAATTATAACACATTGCAAATTGTCATTGTACTGTAAATAATTACGTGTTTAAAACGTCTATATCTATCTATCTATCTATCTATCTATCTATCTATCTATCTATCTATCTATCTATCTATCTATCTATCTATCTATCTATCTATCTATCTATCTATCTATCTATCTATCTATCTATCTATCTATCTATCTATCTATCTATCTATCTATCTATCTATCTATCTATCTATCTATCTATCTATCTATCTATCTATCGTCGATTCATTCATTCATTCATTCATTCGTTCTTTGTCATTTATGTCATGATCGCCAATGTGATGAATTCTGAACTTATTTCTATCTATCTATCTATCTATCTATCTATCTATCTATCGTCGATTCATTCATTCATTCATTCATTCGTTCTTTGTCATTTATGTCATGATCGCCAATGTGATGAATTCTGAACTTATTTTAACCTGTGACAGTGTTTTAAACTGGTCTTATATCAGTGCTATTGTACAAAATAGACTTTTCAAAGTTTAGAAAAATATACATCAGCTGTTTTTAGGCTATCTTACGTAATTTTAAATGTATTTTTAATTCTGAGTTTGATGTATTTTTGATTTTAAATGATTCCAAACATACTTTTTTCAAAAGTTATACATGTTTTATATGTCAAACATTTTAATGTTTATGCAAAATCACAGATGCTGTCTGGCATGGTTCTTCTTTACTAAGCATCAGGGTTGTAACAAGTAAACAGAACATTAACATGTGCCAGTCAACCTGCCAACAAATATCACCGCTTCTTTAGCGCTCTACGTCAGTTGTCGTTTCTGAGGTTCCTCACTTAGAGGCTCGTCTGAAGCCCTCCAGACCCATCGCTGCAGCTTTTTGCAGCACTGTGAATGTGAAGGCACCTGAACAGGTATAAATATTAATCATGCCCATTGTTAGAGGAAGCTTTGTGGGCTTGACGTGAGCAAAACATCCTAGCTCTTCTCCTCTCTTGCTTCTGATGACTGACAGATTTTAACATTTTATTTATTTATTTTTTATTTTTTTGCGAAGCGTGGCCCCACAGTCGTTTGGCAGCAAACCTGTCAAGCTGTGCCGCTCGATGTGTGTGTGAAACGGTAGTGATGACAAAAGCAGAAGATTGCTGTAGTGACTGACAGGCTGGAGCATTAGCATTCAGATCCATGCTGTTGCTTTGATATCTCCGTGCTGCAAGCCGATGGGACTCCGCAATCGTCCGGCGTTCCCTTATTCGTCCACTTCTCCCTCTTTCCCATGTCATCCCTGAATCATGTAGCTAGTCATAGCGCTGGTCCTTTCTGTACCTCAGCGCTCTTATGTTGCCATCCGTCTCCGCCCCCCGGCTGCTGTCTGAGCTCAGAATCCTTTATGTTTTGATTGTAAGAATACAAAGCACACGCAGAGCTGTTTTCACCGGCACATCAAGATGACATGTTGGTAACATGACACATTTCAGCATGGAAAGGATATGAAAGGCATGAGGACATGTCCAAGGTCAAAACACAGGGAAGTGCTATTAGCCCAGGGGGAAGTACATATGGTCTTTGGCTGGAAAGGGTAAAGCAGAATGTGTTTACTGTCTGTCTGTTCCAAACTCTATAGTGTTGTCTCACGCCATACTTCCTACATTGGTTGCACCCTTCTGAGGGAGCATCTTAAACGCCTTAGATTTGGCACGCTCTACATAGGCAGTAACTACACACAAAGTGTCATTGGGACACTTTTGTATCTTATTCACCCCTAAAGGGTGTATATTAGTACCTTAAATGTACATATTAATACCTAAAGTGTACATTTTAATAACAAAATGGTAAATTTTAGTACCTTTTGAAAGGGTACTGCCTGACAGATTTATTTATTTTTTCTGAAAGTGTAAATGCATTGCAATAGAGTTTGAGTTAACATGTTGCAAAGCAGAGCACACACACATGTTTAGTACAATAGCACATTTTTATTTACGATTAACTGTTTCCATTGATCATTTTTAGTATTGAATGAAATATTTGTATTTCTGGCATCGATTGTTATTTTAAAAAGACCAAAAATGTACCTATACATACAATTCACTGCAGTTTCCAGCAGGAATGAACACTACAGACAGTAAAACACCAACAACATTTATTCCTTTTCATCTAAATTATAATTACATGGGCTGATTATCAGTTAATAAAGACATATTTTTTTGCACAGTTTCTTTCACAATACTATGTTAAGACATTGAAACAATTTTATCATAGTGCATGGTTTGTAAACTAATACATTTTGACATTTGCATCACATAATCAGCTCCATATGTTTGGCTTCCCTGACAAAGTAAACTTGCTCATTAGCGCACCCGGTACAGCATTGCACTTGTGATGTGAAGCTCTTGGGTATGAGTCTGTGAGACATGCGTCACTATAAAAGAGCTGAAAGACTTGTAAAAGCAAGATAAAATGACATGGTTGCTTCAGCAAATGTGTTTTTATCTCACATTTGCTTTTGTTAACACTATCGGTTAGCTTCAATGTAGGGTTTAGTGTAGATGCTACATTATTTTTTAAACGCGATAGAGCATTAACCTTTAAGCACCGTTTCATTTTGCTTCTGAATGATACATGCAACAACCAACATAAAACATTCACATTTACTGTTTTGGATAAAACTGAACATGCTTTTAGCCGCACTCACTGGACTTTTTGCGCTGCGTAAGGAAGCAATGTAATATCATTTTTGCAGAACACATTTTTTCAATGAGCCCGAGTTCTTGCTCTCTCTAAACTAGTGACAGTGCATTCTGAGATTGCCTTCTCCATGAAGGATACACGTAATGATGAATTTTGGCTATAATGCAATCCTTTTTTTTTTTTTACAGCCTTCACATTGGCCACTTATAATTCAGTAAAATGCTGCTCACTAGGTTTTAGAACAGAGTAAAATATATTAGATACCTCATTTCAAATATTATTTGAAGAGTAGAGTGTAGAGTCCATATGGGGCTAGGACTGTTTTTGTGAGCATTGTATTTCTCAATGGGCATAACATGTGTGCAGACATATGCAGACGCATGCTGAATCTCAAGAGTGCATTTGTATAGAGGGACTGTGAGATGGAGAGGAAAGATACTAATAGCATTTGTAGTATTTTGCATCAGTGTGTCAGAAGGTTGTGCTATTGTCTCAGTATTACACACATCAACTGAACTATCAAATCTGCATGGTGCATATCTCTGTCACGAGCTTTCAGTGTAATGCAGAGCTCATGCCACTCCTGCTGGCAAATATCGATTTTCAATTCAGTAAAATGTTCATGGCCATGTTCAAATAAGAAAACTGAGCACATGAATATATGTCTATGGTTTTGCATATAAAGTGTTTTAGCCACATTATTTTTGCTACAGTAATATCTATGCTCTGATTAGGTGTTTGTCATTACAAACATTACAGCATGTGCAAACACACAATAGTGCAATAAGAAGCAGACATGTCTAAGCAAACAACTCTGTCATTTTATAAATCCTTGCAGGCCAGTGGGTAAACAGGAGGATGAGGGATATGACAAAATCTGTGTTATTATCAGAGGCACCATAACGGGTGATGTGGTTAGGATGATTACAAGAGCCAGAGAGAAAGACCTGGACGAACAGTCAAGATTAAAAAAAATAATAAATAATAATAATTATATTTGATTTGATTTAAGGTGTCTACATTTTTTTTTTTTTTCAATTTTAAAATAATTTTAAATTATTGAAAAATGATATTTTTAATTAAAAGAATGTTAAAATAAATGTGTATTATTATTATTATTATTATTATTATTATTATTATTATTATTATTATTATTATTATTATTATTATTATTATTATTATTATTATTATTATTATTATTATTATTATTATTATTATTATTATTATTATTATTATTATTATTATTATTATTATTATTATTATTATTATTATTATTATTATTATTATTATTATTATTATTATTATTATTATTATTTAAAATAAAATAGTTTATTTATATTTAAAATAATTACATAAATAAATTCAAATTAGAAAAATAAATGGCTTCTTAGAATGATATATTAAGCCAACATTGATCCGTTAAAGTTATTCTCTGACATAGTTTTGCACTCAAAGAGCTTATTATGTGTCTCAATGAAACGAGATCTGTTACCACGACAGTTAGTTCCAGGAATATATTGCAGTTCATAATCATTTAACAATGCAGTTTAATCTTGATGGCTGGTTTCCTCTGTATTTCTCCAAACAAATACAACATTAACAACTGTCGATGTTTCAGGTCAGCGCTCATTATTTGTGTGAAGACAAGTCCCTGAAGAGCATGATGTCAAGGTGGTGGAGGTTTATAATCATGTCCACATCAGGCACTGATTAATGGTTTAATCACAACTTGCCAGAGAACATTAACAAGCTTTTAATTGAATGATGTGCAAAAATAAATAATAAATATCAATAATGTTGTTAGCGGCTATCGGGGGGAGAAAATGCCAGAATCCGTGTTAAGTCTCTTAGAGGAGCAGTGATTAACGATAATGTGATCAATTACAGATGAGGACGATAATACTTCTTATCTACGATGATAAAACTGCCCTTCTGAGGGGGACTTTAATATGGCGCTTTATAAGAGCAACTATCAGCAGGAGGCTTTATGTTTGTAATCTAAAGATTATCTTAAAAAATCGCTTGCTACAAATTTATCCTCCCAGTCTGTCTCGAGAAAAACATGCTCATGCCGCTGTAGCTAATATCACAAATCTCCAAAACACTCACAGTCCTGAAAGCAGAAGCTTGCTGATGAAAAGTCTTCCATGAGGGTATGTTTACAGGACAACGATTTTACTAAAAATGGAAAAGTTTCATGTACAGATTATAACGTTGTCAAAATGATCTCAGTTACCTCGAATCCGCAAAAACAACTAAAACTGCTGTATTATGTATGACAGACCAGTAGTTGGCGATGTCACTTTGTGATGAAACACTATGTCTGTTCACATATATATATATATATATATATATATATATATATACATTCATATAGACTTTCTTAATGCACATGTGGGCACTGATTAATGGTTTAATCACAACTTGCCAGAGAACATTAACAAGCTTTTAATTGAATGATGTGCAAAAATAAATAATAAATATCAATAATGTTGTTAGCGGCTATCGGGGGGAGAAAATGCCAGAATCCGTGTTAAGTCTCTTAGAGGAGCAGTGATTAACGATAATGTGATCAATTACAGATGAGGACGATAATACTTCTTATCTACGATGATAAAACTGCCCTTCTGAGGGGGACTTTAATATGGCGCTTTATAAGAGCAACTATCAGCAGGAGGCTTTATGTTTGTAATCTAAAGATTATCTTAAAAAATCGCTTGCTACAAATTTATCCTCCCAGTCTGTCTCGAGAAAAACATGCTCATGCCGCTGTAGCTAATATCACAAATCTCCAAAACACTCACAGTCCTGAAAGCAGAAGCTTGCTGATGAAAAGTCTTCCATGAGGGTATGTTTACAGGACAACGATTTTACTAAAAATGGAAAAGTTTCATGTACAGATTATAACGTTGTCAAAATGATCTCAGTTACCTCGAATCCGCAAAAACAACTAAAACTGCTGTATTATGTATGACAGACCAGTAGTTGGCGATGTCACTTTGTGATGAAACACTATGTCTGTTCACATATATATATATATATATATATATATATATGCATTCATATAGACTTTCCTAATGCACATGTGCATGACATCACCATTTTCACATTATTATTATTATTATTATTTTTTTTACACTCAGGTGTAAAATGAATGGCCAAAACACAAAACGTTTTCTGTTTTAAGCTGAAAATGGTATCATGTAAACACCCCTTATTTTGTAGGGGGTCCAGACGCACATTAGAGATTTGTCAGGCTCATTGGAAAAACATGCTTGTGGCAACTTTTCTGCAACACTGATACCTTACTGCACATTTTGTGGCAGTTTCAAAGTGAAATGTCCAGTGAGTGACACTAAAATGTTTGTTCAATATGTGAGGGTGGCCATGATTTTATTACATTGTTTCAGGCATGATTGTATTACTTTGTTTAACGCTAAAACGTTAATGCTTTATTGTGCTGGAAAATAACAAACCCCCTACACCAAACTCAACCCTAAACCTGCCTGATAGTGTCAACAAAAGCAAAAGTGAAAAAAAAAAACACATTCGCTAATGCAATTGTGCTGTTTTAACTTTCTTATATGCAGGTTTGAGCTGTTTTGTCGAACCCTGATTTCATGGGATTTGTACCGGAGCGCTTCACCGCACAAGCACAATGCCGTATCGGGTGAGCTACCGAGCAAACCTACTGCGTTACTCATACATATGAAGCTGTACATGTGACACTAACATTTAAAAGATATAATATTCTGCAAGTAATTGTGCAACAAATCTCCTTTCTTAATTGAAACTTTGGCCCTGTAAATCATACTTTGTGTGAAAATGAATAAAAGTTGTCTGGGTTTTACTGCCTCTGGTGTTTATAGATATACAGGTTGTTTTTGGTTTTTTTTGAGTTTTGCTGAAATGTAGGTAGAGGCATGTATTTCCAGTAAGCCTGGGTAACACATTTGTATATTTAGCAATATTTGGCCTCCTAAACTTCAATAAACATTGTGTTTACTCAGCTTGTTGTTAGTGGTGGATACAACCAGAGCTATAGCTAATATGATGTTGACTTGCTTCTTGCAAGTTTAAAAAAGCACTCTTATCCTAGATAATTGAAACCGATGTATTAAATATGCACCAAGAACTGGGAAAATTGGACATAGTTAAAAAAAAAAAAAAAAAACGAAATCCTGTAAATTCGAATAGCTTTTTATTCACACATTAGCAAGTGATAGCTTTGTAGCTAACTATATTTCAGTGTCTCTCTCTTCTCTGTCTGTAGTGTCTTTCTCTTATGCTCTGGTTCATACGTTTTAAATGATTTTAAAATGTGCACTTGTAGTGCATTTCAAATCTTAAAAACTGTTTAAAAGCTGTACTTGCAGATACTATATAATGTTAATGAAATATAAGGCCACTTAAGTGTACTTAAAAAGAGACACTTTCATGACTGTTTCTTAACACACTATACATTTTTTAAAGTGCACTTTGTTATAATGTCACATTTAACATTTTACTTTAAAGTTAATTTTAAATAATTATGTTTTTCACTTAAATGTACTTAAAAAGAGACACTTTCATGACTGTTAGATTCTTAACACACTATACATTTTTTAAAGTGCACTTTGTAATAATGTCACATTTAACATTTTACTTTAAAGTTAATTTTAAATAATTATGTTTTAATATTTTTTGTTGCCTTTTTAAGAAGTGCACTTATTTTGATGTGTCGACTGACATACCAAAGCACATGGAAAGTTAATATTACATTTAAGTTAATATATTTTAGATTGCAACTATGTTTTGCTACTTAAATCATGACATACAAGTTTCAATAGAAATAACATTGAAGTATATTTTAGTTTATCATAAATGCTTGAACCATCTATAAGACAATAAAAGGGATTATGAAATACATACTTAACTGAAGTTTTACTTAAGTGGGTCAAAACACTCTTAAGGTCAACTAAGTGCATTTAATGCAATTAAATATAGTGTAGTTTAAATTTATAAGTAAGTGTCTGAAAATATTACATTCAGTTTGCATTTAAATATAGTATTTTAGTAATAAGTACTCTTTTTTTAAGTGTACTTTATCACAAGGGATGACACGGATTTATTGGTAACACTCTGAAAGTCTGTCTTCATCCCTGTTGCTAGCATTTTTGTTTACCTCGTGATTCGTCTTGCAAATGAGTCACATGTACAAATGTAAAACGCAAGAACATTGTGTTGTGACTAGATCCGGAAAGGGACGAGTGGGGGGTTTGAATAGACGCAGGCTTGAGTGAGGAAATGGAGGTGGAACAAGAAAAGAGCATTGCAATCATACACCAACAGTGCCATCTGAGCAAACGACTCAGCTGCAGCTAATTGATGGGTGGGTGTAGACAAAGAGGTTTCAGATAGAGATGCAAAGAGAAATGCAGAATCTTCTTGTGTCACAATCCATCACGGTAAGACGAAAACAAGCCTAGGAACACCACAGCTGCATTTGCTCATCGCCGTCTCCCTACAATTAGTGCCCTCTAGATTTTCATCATGGGCCTGTAGAGACAGACAGAACAAATTAAGCTACTTTAAAGCATTCATCATCTTCTTTAAAGTATGTGTTACCTAACAGACAATTATCACATCTTTATATAAATAAAAGCATTCGTTTCTTCATGTTCCCATTATGCGCTTTGGCATTTCTCACTGTAATTCTTTGTCACTGACAAAGAGTCCAAATTATTTCTTTAGTGTCAGTGGTGGGTGTCATGAACATTTGCAGGGCATTAATAATCCTTAAGCAGCAATAACCTCATTAAAATAGCTGGCTATTTTGTTATTGCTATGACAGAGAAAGCTGGTTTTCTCTATCTTGCACACAGCGCGGGTTGCGGTGTCAGCTACGCAGGGCTGGATTATGGACCGGGTCAGCAGACTGTCAAAGGCCTCCAAAGCTTTAGGCGGGACGGTCTGAGAAACTGAGTGCCAGGGCCTTTGGCTCCTACAGAGCAAGCGAAACACTCCCAAAACCCTTCGGCACAAACAGTGCAAGCCCTTCACAGAGCCCCTGGGCTCTTTTCTAGTTGTCTGCTGTTAGTCTACTAAGACATGCATGTCCTTTTCGTTTCGTTCATTTACCATACATTCCCTTGTGGAAAAGCATAAAAAAAGAGTTGTTATTACAGAAATAATACTTTAAAAGGACATGCTTAAGTGTGAACTGCATGCAATGTTTTCAAACACATAACTGCATGTTATTTAGAATTAAATTAAACTGCTGTATTATAGTTTAAATTTATATTAAATGCAGTTAGTAGAACTTATAAGTACTTTTTGACCCACTTAAGTAGGACTTCAGTACATCTTTATATGTAATTTCATAATTACTTCTATTGTCTTTGAAATATGGTTAAAGTCACTGCTGAATACTGACACACATTTATGGTGAACTAAACTATGCTTTAATCTTATTTCTATTGAAAGTTGTATGTCATGTATTTAAATATATATTGTAGTTTCACATTAGTGCAAAAACATGACAAAAGATTATTAAAACAATGATTTAAAATGTACTTTAAAATGTAATCTTTGACATTATGGCAAGCTGCCCTTTTTAAAAAGTCTACTTAAGTGTGTTAAGAAGCAGTCATGAAAGTGTCTCTCTTTAAGTCACTTAAGTGGCCTTTTATTTCATTAATATTATAACTTTTATAACTTATTTATAAGGGTCTCTTATTCTTCAATAACCTTACGCACATTAACATTTATTCTATAGCAGATGCTTTAATCCAAAGTGACTTAAAGTTGAGGAATACAAACGATTCATCATAAAGAGGCAAATAAACACAGAAAGTGCATGTAATGCAAAGTTTCAGATATTGTTCAGATTAGTACAAGCTAGACCGAAAGAGATTAAGGGAAAAATAAAAGTAAAGTAAAAGTAAAAAGCACATTTTTTTTCATTATTTGTATTTATTTATTTGTTTGTTTGTTTGTTGGGATGCAGTCAAATGATGACGAAAGAGATGAGTTTTCAGCTGTCGCTTGGAAATTGTCAGCGATTTAGCATTCCAGATGGGTGTGTGAAGCTCATTCCACCAGCCTGGAACGGTGAACGGAAATGTTCTGGAAAGTGATTGTGTGCCTCTCTCTGATGGTACCACGATTCAGCGCATCACTACAGCTGTTAGAAGCTCCAGTTCCCATAGAAACGGGACATTTATAGGTAGGTTCAGATTTTCAGATTTCTTATCACAGATTTGAAATATATTATTTTAAATGTGAGTTTGTTAAGCAGATTAAGGTTTTATTTCCCAATTTAAGAGCTCCAGAATGCCTCTGCTTTGGGATGTGTCTGTAGTGACTGTTTATAATCTACAGTACAGTAGTAATACAGACACATGATTACAGTAGAAAAAATGGAGGCTTTGGTTTTGAATGCCCAAAGTAAAGAAATTGCTTCAATTTAATATTTTTTGTTTTATTAACCCAGTCAGTCTAGTCGCAATGCTAACTCTATACTGCATTTGAAATCTGCATGAAATATACTAATGCAAACTATAGCTGTGTTCCAAATGATGCACTGTACACTATGTACTCTAAGGTAATTTTGTTCCACTCTGTGAAGAAAGATGCAACTTTTTTTTTTTTTTTTATTAAGTGCATCATCGGGTATTTGAAGTGGACTCTCTCTCTCTCTGTCTCTCTCTCTGTGTGTGTGTGTGTGTGTGTGTTAATACATTATTCACATTACTTGCACTACAAAATGGCATAGAATAGTGCATAAGTGTGCAAATTGTGATGCAACTAATATAATTTGCTCACTTAATGTTGCAGAACTCCAGCAGATTTCAAAATACTCATGACAGCGTTTTAGTGTCACTACCTGGTGTTTTGACATCTGCATAAAGTTGCAAATCTTCATTCGATCCGCTGTCAATCCCACAATTCCCTTTGCGAGTGTGTAGCTGGACTCCCATAGGAATGTCTGCTCAGCTCGGCTCACTCCGCAACAGTGGACACACGAGCCGTTAGAATGCTGGAACAACTTTCACATATGGAGCACATCTATCATGCCTTTAAATGCTGCCTCCGCTCACTAAGTTTTGGAACGGAGCCTATTTGTCACAGAATGACCTATTGAGATTCTGTTCCTTGTTTTGATGACTTACAATAAAAGACAATCGCTCTGGCATTGCAATTTGCAGTCGCAAAAGTGATATACAAGCAGTCTTCGTGATGACAGCGTTACTGCCGTACAGCGTTTTACATTTATGCATTTAGCAAATGCTTTCATCTAAAGTGACTTACAGAGGAACATTCATCATAGAGAGAGCAATATTCATTGTATACAATGACAGGTTTATTCCCTTGTAAAAAAAAAAGTACACTTTATCATACTTTTAAAAATAGTACTTATTGCGTAAATAATATACTTTAAAATACTATACTTAAGTGGGAACTGAATATAATGTTTTCAGATACTTAAATGCATGTTAATTGAAATCAATGATGTATTATAGTTTATATTAAATGGAATTAGCTGAACTTTGTCTTTATGTGTAATTCCATAATTACTTTTATTGAACTGTAGTTAAAATTACTGCTGAATGTACTGACAAGCATTTATGGTAAACTAAAATAGGTCACACTTTATTTTAAGGTGTCCTTGTTACAGTGTAATTATACATTTAAGTACCGAGTAATATTAATTAACTACATGCACTTACAATATGGTTAGGGTTAGGATTAGGGTTTGTCTTAGGGTTACCTTAAAATATAGTATTTATATTACAACTTATATTTCATGTATTTAAATATATTTTCTAATTACATGTTTGCAATGAAGTTGCAAATGATTATTCTTAAAATATATTAATTTTAAAATGTAATATTCAATAGCACACTACAGTTTAAATTGTAGTATGTTAGACAACACATAAAAATAGGTGTACTTGTATAACACATGACACATATTAAAATGCATTGCAAAGTTTTTAATTTTACATTATTGCAAAGTGCACTTTTTAAAAGTTTACTTAAGTGTGTTAAGAAACAGTTATGAAAGTGTCTCTCTTTAGGTGCACTAGGTATTTTATTTCATTAATATTATATGATTTGCAAGTACATTTATTTATTTATTTATTTGCACATTCAGTACAATTATGCAGACGTCTTATTCACAAGGTTGGAAATCTTAGGAAACGTGCTAATGTAGAGCAAAGTGCCATGGTTTAAAGGGGTCATATGATGCAATTTCAAGTTTTCCTTTCTCTTTTGAGTGTTACAAGCTGATTGTGCATAGATAAGATCCCTGAAGTTGCAAAGACTAAAGTCTCAAACCCAAAGAGATATTCTTTATAAAAGTTAAGACTCGTCCACGCCCTCCTAAAACGCCTCGTTTAAACACGCCCCCACATATCTACATCACGATGTTGGAAGATTTGCATAACACCGCCCAAATGTTCACGCAAAGAAAGAAGGCATAACTGTATTGTTGCTGCCACGCCGCCGCCATGTTGTGAAGACGCTGTGTGTTTCGTTGTGAAAGCGAAAATACTTTGTTTGGTCTTCCAAAAGAGGACACGACTAGAAATCAGTGGTTAAGTTGTATTTACAACACTGTTCCAGAACAGTTCAACCCAAATATTCAGATGTGTGCAGCGCATTTTATGGAGGACTGTTTCCTGATCCTGGGAGAGTAGACTACAATGCCGGCTGTTCTGACTCACAGACTGTAAGTACGTTTTCATATTTAAAGGATTTGCCACTGACGATTCAAACGCGAGTTTTGAGCAGTGTAGAGTAGTGCTTGTTGTTTGTCATTTCTCCGATCACAAATGCAGACATGGTTTTATGTTTACGCAGCGCGATGCAACGCAACGTGTAAAAAAACAGTATAAGCAATTATAATCCGTATTTATGTCCCCACTGGATGCAACAAATGCCTCGTTTATAATGGGTTTTAATGTTTTTGTCTCGTCACTCCAGCCGGGACAAGGCATCAGAATATGGCAAGTTTTGTCTCGTTGCTCCGGCCTGGACACGGCATCACAGTATGGAAAGGGGCGTAACATTTCCGCCACACGCTTGAGGTATTCGGCCAATCACAACGCTCTGGATAGCTGGCCAATCAGAGCACACCTCGCTTTTCAGACCAATGAGCTTTGTAAAAATCGACGCGTTTCAGAAAGGCAAGGCATAAAAGAGAAACAATATGATCTGTAAATACAGTATGTGGAAAATAATGTTTTTTGAACCTTAAACCGCATAAGCACATTTCATTACACCAAATACACAAAATAATATTATTTTTAGCAACATCATATGCCCCCTTTAAAGTTGTTTTATCCATTACAGCACTTTACCGTAGTGATGCGATGAAGTGATTAGTCGGCTAATAACGAGAACCACACCTGGAGTGACTTCAGAGTGTTTATTTTGTCAAAGCTCTTTAGTCTGCATTCACAAAGCGAGGCTTAACAAGGATTGAACGTCATCCTTCTCATCTTCTCCGCTTATATGGGCGTACATCCTCTTGATGAAGCAACAGTGTGGGGGATTTGTCAGGTAGGGCTGACTCCTCCGTGTAATTCTGACATCTACTTTGTCCGCCGCGGATCTTCTCCTCGTTACACTTTGACAAGAACACAAATCTGTCGCCCTCCGAGGGTTCATTTGAATAATCAATGTCTGCGTGATTCCAGCTGTATTCTGGATCTCATTAATATGTGCCTTGTCTATTTGTATGCCAAACTAGCATTTACATGCTTGCCTTATCTGTCATTTTTTGCTTAATTGAGACGCAAGCTAACAGTCTCTCTCTTCTTTCATCTTTGCTTTATTTTCTTTAGCAAACATGTTCCCATGTTCTCTAATTATCCCCTAAACCTGACTGGATGAGATATACACAGCTTGGCTGCTTTTAGCTTTCAACATGGCTAGAAAATTGGATTATTTCATTCAGATTGGGCAGAAGATGACATAATTAAACTGTTACTCTTCAGGTGTGAATAATGTGAACTATGTGGCGATTTGATTCAGTGTCTTATTAGGATCCGTACCATTGGGTTTGTGTTTGTCACAGATTTGATATGCCGCTTGCTTTGACTTCTCTGTAAATGCATTATTTCAAGTTGTTTAGTTTGTTTTATTGTTCGGTCTCGGATGTATATTGCTCCTCTGTTCTTTGCGTGTAAAATCTTGTAAAAGGAGCGTGATGTATAAAATGGACAGAGATAAAGAGAGCGATCATTGTACTGAAGAGGATAATGTCTTGCTCGAGGACAGCGAAGAGAGGCTGTGGCTCATATATTTGCACACCCATCATCATAAAAGCACCAGTCGGCCTTCCCTTCAACTCGCCGACAAGAGGAGATGTACAGAAAGACTGTAGTATTATTTTGCTTACTCTCTTTTGCTGCTTTACGGAAAGTCTTTTAAGCTAGTACAACCGCAAATTCTCAGTGATCAATATTTCAGTGGCCATGCACATCAAAGCACCTTACAAAAGAGTATTAAATGGCTATGGAAGTTATTATGTTTCCTGCAAGTGTACAGACGGCTCCCGTGTGACCAATAGACCGTGTTCAAATTATACAATGACTTTTAAGGGTGATGACTTTTAAAAATTCATTTCTACAGGAAATGATCATGCCACAGTCTGTTGAGGTTCATCTCCTGCAAAATAAATCATCTTTTGATTGCCAAATGTCAGCTATTAAGTCTAAAGTTTTTATTTGTTATTTTTTTGTGTGGTGACTCTATAATTACATTTTTAATGTATTTTGTGTGTGTGTGTGTGTGTGTGTGTGTGTGTGTGTGTGTGTGTGTGTGTGAGTGAG
>NW_015542379.1:1038172-1044176 GCF_001515605.1 Sinocyclocheilus anshuiensis
TGTGTGTGTGTGCGTGAGTGAGTGTGTGAGTATGTGAGTGAGTATATGTGAGTATGTGAGTGAGTATATGTGAGTGAGTGAGTATGTGTGAGTGAGTTTAGTTTGTACAGTAGAAAAACCATTACACCTATGTAATCCCCATAATGATAGGAATACCATCTTGTGTGTGTGTGTGTGTGTGTGTGTGTGTGTGTGTCTGTGTCTGTGTCTGTGTCTGTGTCTGTGTCTGTGTGTGAGTGAGTGAGTGAGTGAGTGAGTGAGTGAGAGTATTTTCCAGCTAATGCAGCCAGAGGTCGAGGTTTTAGGAAAGATTTGTGTACAACAGAGTGAAATTCCATTTAGTTGACACAGGCAGTCATTAAAGACGAGTGATAGACTGTCTTGAACATGAATTCTGTGAACATGAAGTAAAAGAGTTGTAGGTTACCACATTTCTTCTTCTCTCCAGGCATGCAGGCGCTTATGCTGTAGTGAATGGCAGCATCTGAGCTCCATAGAGTTCTCTCCTGTTGTTCAGGGATTATATCTGGCTAGTCGGCTTACTGTGATGCTAAAAAGAAGTGTGCTGTGCTGCCTTAAAGTCATGTCGAAATGATCGTATTTACAAGATGAGAGCACATGAACAGCTCCATAATGTTGTAGCTACCAGTGGGAAACTCCTTGAATCTTAGAGTTGTGGAAGCATCAAGTGAAGCAGAGTCAGATGCACATCATATTATATTTGTAAGTTAACTGAGCTTAAGAAGACTTGATAAGAAGTATAAATAAAGAATTACATTTAATTAATAGTTTACAGTTTATTTAAAGACATTTTTTTCAATTCATTATTGTTTCTGTTAAGATTAAAATTTATGGAAATTTCTTACAGAGCCATGCAAGGAAATGAATAAAAAATCACTTTCTTTGAAGACCCGGCTGCAGGGTGCTTATTAAATCTAAGGTCTGATTCATTCCCCCAGTCTGATTTTTAAATGTTCTACATTATTAAACCTTTTTAGTCTTTATAGCTACTCCATATTCAGGAAAACATGTTTCTACTAGCGGCATAAAATCAACCTTCCACATTTCCACATTTTAAATAATTTTGTTTTAACAATATTTTGTCATTCATAAAAAAAAAGAAAAAGTACACTTATTTTGATGTGTTGACTAACATACTAAAGCACATAGATGTATCACAAAAAAAGTATAACAAAAAAAAACATTAGGGTTTTTATAGCTGACATTTGGTTAATTGTGCTAAAGCCTCCAAAACACTATTTATTTTACATGAGATGACCCTCAACAGACTGTGGCATGAAAATGTCCTATACAAATTCATTTTAAAAAGTCGCTGTATAATTTGCACACGGTCTAATGGTCACAATGGAAAATTGTTTCAAAGTAAATCCTGCACTATTTTTTCAGTGTAATGAAGCCTTTCCTGAAAGGGTGCTACTGTATTTACCGAACGTGCCTCTAATCTAATGAAAACCTCTCACGCTTATTCTCCACAGACTCCCTCAACAGGTCGTGCAAAAGGTTCATGCTTTCTAAATGAGACACATGTGCTGTTTTCTCCCAGCAGAGAGCAGCTGTGGCCCTGTCAACATACAGAGCAATCCATGATAAATTATAGCAACCCGCCGAAGCCCTCAGTGACAGGCCCACTCATGAATCACTGCGCTTTGTCTTGCCTGGATTCTGCTGCTGATAGCTCGGGATTTAAGAGATGCTTGCCACAAGGAACAGTCTTGTTTCCTCTCCCTCTCGCTCCACCTTTCTTCTTCCGAGTGCAGATGAAGCAGATAGAGAGGAGGATGACAGAAAGGATGAAAGGCTGCTCAAACGCAAACACAACTTCTTGAAATGAATGTGGTCTGGAGAAATCGTGCCTTTAACCTGATAGATTGAAGCCCAGTGGGTAGAACGTTGGTTTTATGGCGCTAGTTTATTTATTTCTATTTAAAATGTATAGGTCTATAGTTTAAATTCATATTTAGATGCAATTGCACTTGCCAAGTCAATACTTTACATGTGCTTTAGTAGGTTAGACAACACATCAAAATAAGTGTACTTTAAGCATGACAAAATGTTAAAACTTTAAAATTAATTTAAAATTACAGTTATAATTCTAATCAAGTACTTTACATGTGCTTTAGTATGTTAGTATGCGTTAATACACTGAAAAGAGTTTGGTGTAGAAACTATTTTCACTTAGAAAATGCTGGTAAATTTCACAATCAGTTACAAAAAAATAAAACGAACATGACATTTTTAAGTAGAAAAAAAAATGAAATAGTATTTTATTGAGAAAAAGAGATTCTAATAACCCTTGTTTTATTTATAACTTCTTTGAAATATGATTTTTTACAGTGTATAATAAAATGGAAAATATTTCACCTCAGTATTTGCTAGTAAATGTCATAAATAATTACAAAGAAACAGCAAGTAACACATTATATATGACATTCTAGCTTGATTTGTCTTGTAAAACATACTCCAATAATATTTTTCACTTTTTTTCACTTTTGAAAAAAAAAAAAAAAAGTACAAAAAAAAAAAAATGTGTTTGTGTGTGTGTTGTGTGTGTGTGTGTGTGTGCATTTTTTGCTTATTTATTTATTTTTTGTTTGTTTGTTTTAGGTTGAAACAATCAAAAAATCTATTTCAGTCTTTCTGATTTCATCTTTAATCCAATGTGTTGATGATTCTTTACTAACAATTTCTGATTGAAAATTGTTTCTACACCATTTTAATTTCAGTGCAGAGGAGAAATAAGTAAACAAATGCACTTTGGCAGAAACCCTTCAGCATCAGAGGGTGGCTTCTAAATATTGCATATTGGTTGTAGAGGGAATGTGTGAGTTGCGTATGTTATCTGGATGAGTGATGCTCCTGCATGCATCGGTCTTTCCTTGAGATGATGTTTCCGCTTATTCCTCCTCTCAGTTTAACATCTTGCATAATGCTTAACGTCTCAGCATGTAAATGATGGATGCATCTTTACAGTTTGACAACACACTGCACACTTGCAATATGTCACCAAAATGAACCTGAGCTAGATTAATATATTTCAAGAAATAGTTAATCTATAAATGAAAATTATGTTTTCATATGCAGCTTTTTCCCTCTGTGGATTTAGGTATTTTAATCATTTGTTCTCACAGTGCTGTCTTATATATAGCATTAAATGTGCAGTTGTGGTGTACTTCAAATAACAATAGTATATATTTTTTTTAAATACTGCTGTACCTTTAGATTAACAAAGTATCATGATAAATGTTAACAACATATATTTACAAAGTATAATCATAATAATAAAATAAATCAAAATGCCACTTAAGTGTACTTAAAGAGAGACACTTTAACACCCTTTTGAAAAGTGCACTTTGTAGTAATGCCAAATTATTATTATTTTTTTTAATTTAAAGTAAATATTAAATCATTGTTTTAATATTTTTTGTTGTGATTTAAAGAAGTGCACTTTTTTTTTCGATGTGTTGACATATATAAAGCATATGTAAAGCATTAGATTATAACATGCAATTGCATTTTAGAATTGTACTTCTGTGCACACATTTTTCTTTATATACATTCTTGGGTGAACTGTCTCTTTCAACAATATTTCATCATTGCAGCCCTGTGCGTACAATGAAGATTTTATGTGCTGGTAGAAAAAAAAGAAAACTATCCTGTAATTGATCACACTGTGAAAACCATAGCAACTTGCTGGCTGTGACCAGATGTGTTGTGTGTGTGTGTGTGTGTGCATTTTTTGCTTATTTATTTATTTTTTGTTTGTTTGTTTTAGGTTGAAACAATCAAAAAATCTATTCCAGTCTTTCTGATTTCATGTTTAATCCAATGTGTTGATGATTCTTTACTAACAATTTCTGATTGAAAATTGTTTCTACACCATTTTAATTTCAGTGCAGAGGAGAAATAAGTAAACAAATGCACTTTGGCAGAAACCCTTCAGCATCAGAGGGTGGCTTCTAAATATTGCATATTGGTTGTAGAGGGAATGTGTGAGTTGCGTATGTTATCTGGATGAGTGATGCTCCTGCATGCATCGGTCTTTCCTTGAGATGATGTTTCCGCTTATTCCTCCTCTCAGTTTAACATCTTGCATAATGCTTAACGTCTCAGCATGTAAATGATGGATGCATCTTTACAGTTTGACAACACACTGCACACTTGCAATATGTCACCAAAATGAACCTGAGCTAGATTAATATATTTCAAGAAATAGTTAATCTATAAATGAAAATTATGTTTTCATATGCAGCTTTTTCCCTCTGTGGATTTAGGTATTTTAATCATTTGTTCTCACAGTGCTGTCTTATATATAGCATTAAATGTGCAGTTGTGGTGTACTTCAAATAACAATAGTATATATTTTTTTTAAATACTGCTGTACCTTTAGATTAACAAAGTATCATGATAAATGTTAACAACATATATTTACAAAGTATAATCATAATAATAAAATAAATCAAAATGCCACTTAAGTGTACTTAAAGAGAGACACTTTAACACCCTTTTGAAAAGTGCACTTTGTAGTAATGCCAAATTATTATTATTTTTTTTAATTTAAAGTAAATATTAAATCATTGTTTTAATAATTTTTGTTGTGATTTAAAGAAGTGCACTTTTTTTTTTGATGTGTTGACATATATAAAGCATATGTAAAGCATTAGATTATAACATGCAATTGCATTTTAGAATTGTACTTCTGTGCACACATTTTTCTTTATATACATTCTTGGGTGAACTGTCTCTTTCAACAATATTTCATCATTGCAGCCCTGTGCGTACAATGAAGATTTTATGTGCTGGTAGAAAAAAAAGAAAACTATCCTGTAATTGATCACACTGTGAAAACCATAGCAACTTGCTGGCTGTGACCAGAAAGTGAGCAGCCAGCCCACGCATGCTTTACTGTTTCATGTGTGACCTCAGTCATGCATCCCACCAAGACAGGCCTCTTTCACAACACCTACTGCAGCTCGGGATATGCTAAATCGATTTTAATTGTAAACCGAGCACCGTTGCGGATATGTCCAAAGTGATTCTGCTTCATTACATTGAATTTTAGAGCAGCAGCGAGGCTGTAACCCTACTCAACACATCTCTAAAAAAGATTATTGATTAAACACAGACAGATGAGTGCTGAAAAAGCCGGGATGAAAAGAACAGCAGCCCATGTGATATGAATACTATTGGGTGCATTTAAGAGTTAGTTTCAGACATCATGGCATGTAATTACATTGAGCAACAGCTGTGTCGCATAGTAAGAAATGCACTTGATACTTTGAGGAAAAAGCATGAAATAGTCTGTTGATGCTTTCTATTGCAATATGGTAGCATACGTGTTGTATGATTGAAATCACACACCTGATTTCAGCATCTCAAATCTCACTGATGGAACTTTTATTCCACTGCAGGGATCGAACTTCAAAACACACTAGAGTTTGAGTTCAGATCTCTGTAAGGACGCATGAGCGTGTCCTCAAACTCTCAGTCCTCAGGGAAACACATCAGTCTCCTGGGAACGTCCTCAGAAATCGTCTGTTTTAAGAGTTTGTTTACCTATGCGCATGCATACAAATCTCTTTTTAACCCTCATGTTTGTTTTTTGAGGTCTCAGAAACCCAATAGCTTAAAAACTCTTAACTCTGAAGTATCGGGGTGTTCACCTTTCCTATCTTAGGGGAAATTCTAACACACACAGTGCAACTTGGTAACATGCTTTATGTCCTCCATTAAAAGCAAAAACTATTACTTTTTGGGTCTGGGATATAAAAGTGTGATTAAGCACAAGGACTTCCCACCCCAATGTTTTGATTTAGATTTAGAACACAGTCTGTAGAGATACACTCTGACCATTGTTTATTTCCATTTGCTTCAATGTATTTTTTTTTTCTGCAATGCCATTTTTTTTTCCAGGGTCAGATTGACCTCAAACAGAATAAACATGATTATATTTGATAAAAGCTTGTTATATTAAAAAAAAAAAAAA
>NW_015542379.1:1044186-1047103 GCF_001515605.1 Sinocyclocheilus anshuiensis
GTTCATGTTTGTGTGAACTGATCTTCATTTCAATCCTCTCCAAACCTCACATTTGACAGCAGAGCACTCTGAGGGAATTACAGCCCACACAGACCTGCTAGTGCTGAGTTTGTGGATTTATTGGCTATTGTAGGAAGAGCTTTTGTCTATGTCCATGAGAACATTGTGAGCTTAGTATTTGTGGCTTTCTAGCTCAAGGTTCTGTAATAAACCCGCTTAGAGCTTCTCTGGTTCTCTGAGAGCATATGTGTGTGTCTGTGAGGACGGCTGTATGTTTGCGTCTCCTAGGATCTGTTGTTTGATACGGGTCAGTACAGAGCTGCTTCTTTGCCTGCAGACATCACAGCACCACGTCTGTAGTATTTATAGCACTAGAGCATTCTGGGATATGAATCATGGATTGCGACTATGGGTCCATGAGTATCTCTCTATGTGTCTGTTAAAAAGTAATGTGCATACATTTCCTTGAAGAAACAGCGTTCTCAGGTTTTGCTCTTGCGTGAAACTTGCTTTTTTTTAATTGAAAGTAAAGCTTGGTTGTTATGTTGCAAGAGACTTTAAACGATGACAGGATAATAATTGCAGACATTTTATAAAAGGCCTCAAAAGAATATTTTGAAAGAAGCATTCTGGAAAATAAGCATGCACAAGTTTTTACAGTATTACAACATGAAAAAAAAGGTGTTTTTGAGTTAAACAGCACCACTAAAGGACCTGTAAAACAATAAATGCTCTGGACTTTGTGTTTATGTGTGCAAAATATTAATGCACGAAAATTTGCAAAAAGACTAGAGTTGGAAACCCACTGAGAACTGATTAAATTAACCAATAATCAGGTAACAAGATGGGTGGGGTCAAGACAATTGACATGAGAGCACATGGCACACAGGAAACAAAGACAAAAGCAATGTGCTCACACAAAACAAAACACAAGCACATGGCCAGCAAAACAAATCACAAGCCATGTGCTTGAACAAAAGACAGAAGAAGAACAAAATAATTTGAGCATTATTTATATTCTATTATAGCATTTATTAATATTTCAAATTATTTTTCTTTACATTTTTCAGTTTTCATTTTAATTTTAGTTTAAGTTTTAGTAATATTGTTGTGCTTTTGTCATTTTTATTAGTTTATTTGTATATATATAGTTTTAATTTCAGTTTAAAAAAGGTATTTGGAAGCATCTTGGTGTACCATGTAAATAAATATTATGGGACATGAATTATACTGAAATTTTGTACTGTCTATATTTACATAGCATTCCAAGGTACTTTCAAGAATGGTATTTTTTTTAGTAACATTTATATACTATCATAGTATTTAAATATGTTAATTTTTATTAATTACATTTTGTCTTTTTAATTTTAGTTTAAGATTTAGTCAAATTGTTGTGACTTTGAAATATTTATTATTATTATTTTAAATATATAGTTTCAATGTTTTTTTTAATTTCAGTTTTAGTTTTAGTAATTTTAATACTTCAACATAAATTTAATTCAGCTAATTGCCAAGGCAAAAAAATCTGAAAATTATTAAAAAAAAAAAAAAAAAAAAAAAAAAAAATATATATATATATATATATATATGTATATAGTTGATGGTTCTCTTAAATGCATTTTTGGTGGAATACTGTGATAAAATACACATTTTCCTGCAATACGAATTGAACTGTTCTGCAATAATGCTACTGAATCTACAGCATGAACGAGACGACTGACTCAAGCAAATGACTCCCTCGAGCGATTCTTTTCAGTGAATCAACCAGTGTCGTCCAATTAGAGAACAAATCAGTCATTTTTGTGAATCAAACACATGCAGTTTATATCTACTCTGACAAATAATAATTCAAAATAATTTTCACTCAGAAATTGCTAGTGAATCTCACAAATACCTACAATTAATGGCAAGTAACACACTGAATTAACATGATTTTTTTTTTAAGTAGAAAAACTGATTGTATTTTCATTGTGTTATTTAAAAAAAAAAAATCAGTCTGTAAGACTGAGATCACTGAAGTTACTAGTTGTTGATGTGACATGTAGTTAAAGGTACAGAGTATGAGTTTTGTAATATTTTATAAACATTAATGAAATACTTTTTGTGTTTAGTTTTAGTGTTGTCGTTATTTAATATGTAATCAAAGTCAATTATTGGACTGCATTTATGCCACATTTAAAAACACACTACAAAGTCTGTGCCTATAAAAAAAAAAAAAAAAAGGAAAATATTTATTATTTAAATAATTTCATCATTTGCCAGTTGAATGCATTTTTCCCCAAATATGTATAACTTGCACTATCATGCTGGTTTTGAAATAAAAAATGGCTTATGTCGTGAATATGATTTAGTTGATTCTCATTACCACAGGCAGGCAAGATTAAAACTCCTGCTCTAGAATCATAGATGTTTCCTCTGAATTAGATGCATATTCCTGCCATGAGCTACAGTGGTGGGAAGAAAACTGCCCGTGGCAAACAGTGCTGAGGACGTGACGAAGTCTCACTGTAGATGACGTCGGTGCTGTTAAGCAGACACTAGAGTTCCCCATCCATCCTTCTTCAGCATCAGTTTAAGTGCACTTCCCAAGACACGCTCGATGAGAGCCATTAAACAGAGAGAGTTCGTCCCACCTTCACATCTGTACACGCACATGTCCTTGTGTGTCCTCGCAGCCTTTCTTTTACCACCAACACATCACAAATACACTAATGCATGAAAGAGTAACTATACACATTTACAACACAGTAAAAGATTCAATAGCAGACAGTAAAAATGACATCAAATCAAAACACAACCAAATACAACCAAAACCACAGAAATACAGACAAACAATGATAAACAAATTAATCAAAAAAACAAATAAATCACCATTTGCAAAACTAATTGCAGAAAATGTTTAAGTTAAATTGCAAAC
>NW_015542379.1:1047313-1047537 GCF_001515605.1 Sinocyclocheilus anshuiensis
TAAATCACCATTTGCAAAACTAATTGCAGAAAATTTTTAAGTTCAATTGCAAACTTTACATAAGACAATAACTACTGTACAATGTACAAATGATATGGTCAATAAATCATGGCAATGTATGTTTTTACATTAACTCATCAAAATGATTTAACCAGTTTTCATTTTTAAGACATTTGAGACTTGACAAATTTGTAAAAAATCATTTTAAATTAATTTTAAGTGTG
>NW_015542379.1:1049046-1063745 GCF_001515605.1 Sinocyclocheilus anshuiensis
AATAAGTGATTGATTGATTGATTGATTGATTGATTGATTGATTGACAGTTTTTTACAGTTTTACAACAAGGGTGTGAGTTTACATGCTTGACCGGTCATTTGCCCATAATAACTTTTTAGTTAGTGTTAGTTTTGTTGCAAATCAAAATGTGAAAGTCTCTTCAATAATGTCAAAAACCGAAATTATTATTATTATGCTATTCTAAAATTGAGGATACAGAAATAGCCTTAGATTGGTGTGCACATTGATGTCATGACTGAAGAGCTCTGTCTGGATTCTGTATTCTCTCAGTCACATGTTGAAGACATTGTTGCAGACACCAGATTTCCCAGTTGGCACGAATGCACTAAAGATGGGTCTAAAACTGGCAGGCTAAGCCAGCGATATGAATAAGAGACAATGCTAAATTCTATGCTGCGTGCATTTTCCGCCCTCTGGAATAAATCTGCTGTTATTATGTATCCAGGGCGGTGACATAATCTTACACTTAACCTCTGTCTGAAACACACGTCTAATCTCAGCATGATGTACACAAAAAACATTATTAATTCCATTCAATTTTGGGAATTTTAATCTCGGTGGATCTAGATCAGACGGTCTCAGTAATTTATTCTGAGAAAACTAGACCTGCTGAGATTATATTATTCAGGAGCACCTCTCTCTTTACTCTTGTAAGGAAGAGAAAAAAAAAAGAGCTATGTTTTAATGGAATAGTTCAGCAAATAAATAAATAAATATGCTTCAAATTTACTTACCCTCATGCCATTTGAGATGTAGATGAGTTTGTTTCTTCATGAGCTATGTTTTAATGGAATAGTTCAGCAAATAAATAAATAAATATGCTTCAAATTTCCTTACCCTCATGCCATTTGAGATGTAGATGAGTTTGTTTCTTCATCAGATTTGGAGAAATGTAGCATTGCATCAGTGTCTCAGCAATAGATGCTCTGCAGTGAATGGGTGCCGTCAGAATGAGAGTCCAAACAGCTGATAAAAACATCACAATAATCCACAAGTGATCCACAGCACTCCAGTCCATCAGTTAACATCTGGAGAAGACAAGGGGGTGGCTGGGCACATTTAGAGACTGATTCATATTCATCTAAGCATGCATATCTCTATAGACTTCATTCCTGTTAAGATTTAAATTGTTGCACCAGATTATTAAATGGACGTCATGAGTATAATTGAGCTGAAACTCTTGCAAGTCATTAATGGAACTAGTTTCATGGTCATTATGGTTGGAAATTTCACTGTTAACCGCAGGGCCATCGTTAACGCCTAGTGGCCACCTAAATTCAGCTTTGTATATCATCAAGCAAATATAATTAGTCTTGTTTTTGTAAGGCTGCTTAAATGAGCTTATTTACATTCCTGTTCATATTGCATGAGTTGATGAAGTCCATTCCCTGAGCATTTCACAGTACATAATCTAAACAATTGTCTCTAAAAAAAAAAATAAAAATCTATATTGCATATTGATTTATATATTTACACCAATAAATGTTGATGTTTGCTGACTGCCGGTTACTGCTCTGTCTTCACTTGTGCTTTCATTTATTTTTCCAGCACCAGTGCCATTTGTAGACAGCAGACTCCTTATAATGATCAGATGACAAATTTGCCTTGGCACATACTGTATCTACATTGCATCTCTGCATTCACCGATGTCTATGATGTTCAGCATTAGCATTTCTTTTATAAACAGAAATATTTTTGTCTTGGGAAGACATGTTTCGACTTTTGTTCAACACTTTTGGATCCAACAGCTCTCATAATTATGCACTGAATGTCTGCTTATAATAAACAATCTACACGCTGCTTTAGGAAACAGGTGTTACTCCATCATTATATAACAAACAGTAAGCCTGCTAGTTATCGTGATCTTAAGCGTATGGTTTTTCCTTGTTATTATCAAAGACATCAGGTCTGAATGCATCTATATATTAGATAGTTTTGTACTGTATGTGTGTTTATTGTATTTTAATACATGATTCTATAAGTATGTAATGTTAGTGTTCGTAATAATTGACTTCAATTTAATCTTATATTGCATTGCACACTGCTGCAGATAAGACCACATTTTAGTTTACAAAAATAAAAACTCACAATTTTATTTCCGTGGCCATGGAAAAAGAAAGAAAGAAAGAAAGAAAAAACATAACTTGGACAAAATTCATGCATTAATTTATGTATGCATGCTTTTAGTTGAAATTATGTAGAAATACACAGCTAAATTCAGAATTGAATATTCAGAAATGTTCAGAATTCTAAAGTCACAATTGTGAGATATAAAGTTGCAATTACCATTATTATTATTATTATTATTATTATTATTATTATTATTGTTATTGTTGTTGTTTTTATTCTGTGGCAGAATAAAAAAGCTTCCATACCTATTAATGAGCATGCATTAATGATTATGATTGAATTATTTTAATTGTTGATAGCCAATGTTTGTTTGCCGATTTGTTTTAAAAAAATGGTATTACATGTTTTTTGTTGCCATGTATATACAACATTTAAGGTATAATTGACATTGCCTTTCTTACAGCACAATTGTCCCCTCAAGTGAATTGATGTGAAGCACCATTGGTAAGCTGACAGAAACACCTTTTTCTCACATACACTGAACAACATTATAAACGCAACACTTTTGTTTTTGCCCCCATTTTTCATGAGCTGAACTCAAAGATCTAAGACTTTTTCTATGTACACAAATTATAATTTTGTTCAGTATATTAACATTTGTAGACAACATCAACATTTCCTGATGGTATTGAGAAAATAAGACAGGAGAACTGAGCGAATGAGGATCTCATCTGTGTCTGCTATCTGCTGTCAGCATCCTCTAGAGCATGTACGTCTGAGACAGTCACATCCATCACGGCCTTATCACTGCCATGACAACATTAGCAACAATATGGCAGTAATTACTCACAGCCGTCACGCCTGAGAAGACTCAAAAACAACCACCTTCTTCTGTGTTAGGAAACATGCTGTGCAAATGCTTTTAGAGAGTTGTCCTCTGTTCCCCGTCCACAATAATACTGAACTTTCCCTTGTATTCAGGATGTTGTGTGTAACTGGATGGTTTGCCTCAAAATATATCGAATCCAGGAGAAAATGCATTGCTCACATCACAAACATACTGTAGAATATTGCTGATGGTGGCGCTGGAAATGTATGAAACATTCCCATTCCTCAGCAGTTTTCTCAAATAAGCTCAAAACCCCAACATTAAACATTAACACATCCCTCCTCATTCAGTTTGCACAAAAACACATTAAATATCCCTTAACTGTAAATTAGCATTTCTCTCCAGTTGCATGCTGGGAAATGGACACCCGCCTCCCCCATCCAGACTCAATAACACTTCATCACAATAACAGAATTTGTACTCCCCAAAAAAAAAGAAAAAGTGTCCGTTTAAAGCAAAATGCCATAGGTGAACAGGGTAAAAGTTTTAATTAATATATATCATCATACTTCCCCAGCTTATTAATCACAGTACAGCAAGACAATTGTTTTGGATCATGGGTTTCTGTAATGTTGTGTTTAAATATGCAAATTAAATATCTAAATAAATATGCACTGATTTGCATACATTTTCAGAACAGAAATCTGAACATTGGATAAAGCCAGGCTTAAAATTCTTGTTTAATTTTGTTGACATATTAAAGGTTTGTACAGAGGGGATTTTGGATTTATCCCTGCATAAAAAAAAAATACAATGTAATATATATATTATTACCTCTGTAAAAATGTCAAAAATAGGACTAAAATTGCAACGTTTGGTGTATGTAAGTGCCACTGAAGTGGAGAAAAAATGTATTGTAATCGAAATCTCCAGATACAAATAGATAAAGTGTAATAAAATAAACACTTTTACCGCAGAAGCCATGTTATGGAAGCAAAATAGCCTAAAATAAAACAAATACAAAAAAAAATACAAACAAATGTTTTGACTATAATGTTTTGCATTAAAAGAATATCCAGAGGTGCTGATGTTAAAAATAGAAGATTGGAATTTAGTGTGCGTGTTTTTCTGGTCATTTCTAGACGGCAGTGTCTCAGAGAACTAATCAGCACAAAATATGATACACTTTCAAGGCTCAATAAATCATGAAATGTACGTGAAGTTCCCTGAATGCTTACAAAGTCCTCCATTTCTTCTTTAAGCTCTGCTTTTTTTTCATAAAAAAATAATTTGGAGTTAGAAATACTGAGACAACATGTTTTTTATTTCTACTTCTGACAAATAAAACACAGTTTTGATTCAAAATTGAGCTTAAAATAAAGCAGAAATTAGTTTTTTTTTCACAGATAATGTCATGCAGTTTTCACTTAGTAAAGTATTGTTCTATTGCTTTTTGGATAGTAAGTAAGGTAGTTGTTATAGTAGTTATGTCTAGGTATGGTAGGGTTAAGGGATCTAGAATATGGTCATGCATTAATAAGTACTAATAAACAGCCAATATACTAGTAATATGCATGCTAATAAGCAACGAGTTAATAGTGTTCCCTAATCTAAAGTGCTATCAAACTAACCTTACATACTGATTTATACAGTACCTTTGCTTCTTTTGTTCACTAATTCATCATTTTCCTTCTTCTCATACTTTCCTCTATTTGTCCTTCACTTCTCCACAGGTATTGCATCATTTGTTATTGCATCATTATGAAGTACCATTTGTCCTTATTTCACACTCTGGGGTTTAAAAGACAGCGAAATATACAGCAGTATTATTGATTTAAATGACATTATCAGGAGAGAACAAAACCTGAGCTGAATAGTGCTGGATAATGACACTAACTATGCAACATCGACACCGTTATTGAACTGAATTTAGTTGAATTATGACACTACTGTCTTCTGTAGAGCTGCTTTACAGCTGAAATTAATCTTGAATCATAATTGATGAATTTCGCAACACTGGCACTGTTAGAACTGAATTGAATCAACATTGAAATTAACTGATCTGAATAATGACTCTAGTATCATCAGTAGCAGCTGATTGGAATTGCAGGTAGTTTAATACTGTTATTTTTTATCTTTATTAACATGAAGATGGTTTGTATCAATCTGTATTTTATAAAGTGCTATAGAAATAAATGTGACTTGACAGTGAATCATAAGTATGGTAAGATAATTATATATTTAAACACAAATAAATAAACCCACAACCACAAATCAGAAAATACAAGTGTTAATATGTGCACAAATAGTTTATCCTATAAATAAATGACCACATTTGAACTGCATAGTGGGCTTTGGTGAAACATTTATTATGGTTGGATCACATTTTGTTCCCAAGGATACAAGTACCATGCATACAAAACCCAAAAATTATGCTACAGAAAAGGACATTTCTACAATCCTGCTGTAAAGTGTGTGGGGGAATCTCCTACTGTATATGCATATGGAATTTTTGCATTTCTGATGCTTGTCAACAATGCTAATCGCTGTCTTTGATTCCATCGAGCCTCGCAGCGCCGTGTCCTCCAGGCTTTGTGTGTCATTTCTCAGCAGGAGCAGCATTTCGTGCATGACATGACTTCGGCCCTCAGCGCGCCTGATTGTACGGAAATGCATGCTTGTTTGATATCACAACAACATGCTTCGTCACTCACACTGTAAAAAACAAATACGTAAAATTTACGGTAAAAAAACGGCAGCTGTGCTTGCCAGAATTTTACTGTAAAAAATACGGTAGCGACATTTTAGGTTTTACGGTTTTAACTCAAATTGTACAGTTAAATACCATAATTTCATTAACTGATATAATGTAAACCAACCTATTGAAGTTCTGAAATCTGTTTTGTAACTTTGTAATACACTGATAACCACCAAATGCAGGTGGTGATGAGAAAGTCACACGATGAACCAAAGCCCATCACAAGCAGCTTTTAAATACTAACATATATAGAAGGTGCACAGTGTCATTCACACAAACACTAAACCCCATCATGGTAACACACATGAAACTGAAATAATGCAATAAACATTCATTTAACAACATTAGGTGTGACACACAACCCTAATATACAAAGCTGATAAGAAAAAACTAAGAAGAAACATAGTTATTTCAACAAAAAAACATTACATTTGAAATGTAACACAGGGAATTCTGGGAATGTCAATTTACGGTTATTCACTCTAAGTTATACGGTCTTTTTCACTTCCAAAAACGGTATACTACCGTAAAATTACATGTAATGTCCAATAGAATTTTTCACCGTACATAGTAGGGGAATTTACCGTTAACCATTTAACAGGTTTTTACTGTAGCTTTTTTACAGTCTTTTACCGTTAAATTCACGGTCATTTTTTTACAGTGCAGATAGGCCTAAGTGTTGGGAAACGCCGATAAGTGCAGACGCTGCCAAGCCTTTACAAGAGTGAGACTGATGTGAAGAATTTCTGCTGATCTTCACTTATTTTGTTCCTTAGATTGCAGAAGAGGTCAGAGACCTGTCGGGAGCAACAGATGATGAAATTAGCATCACCGCCAGGGACTAATCGAAGGGGAACTCATTTGAATTTGTTAAATTTAACGTTAAGCAGTGAGGGCACTTTTTGTGCGCCATCAAATAAATGAGGGAATTGGCTAAATGAACAGGGTTTCAAAGACTCAAAGACATGAATACATGTCAGCTTGTGCTACACAAATCCAGTCACACAGACGAAGTCTGGTTTTGTGTTGCACGGCAGCCCTCCAAGCTTTCACAAAAAATCGCAAGAATGTCTAAACACTCGTCTCATGTACGATTATCACGCTCTGTGAACACAAGGAGTCTAAGATAATAGGCTGAGATTATGTAGCAGTTTGCAATTTGAATACAGATTTGACACTGTAAAAAAAATCCTGTAAAAATTGTACAGTACAAATCTAACAATTGGTTGACCTACCTTTGCTAAAAATGCTATTATACTTCTAAATATAATTTTACTGTACAGTATTGTAAAAACTGTGATTTTTAGAAATAAAAATAGTTGTTAGCTGTTTTCTATGTGAATATCTGTTAAACTGTAATTTATTTCTGTGATCAAAGCTGAATTTTCAGCATCATTTCTCCAGTCTTCAGTGTCACATGATCTTCAGAAATCAGTCTAATATGCTGATTTGCTGCTCAAGAAAGAACAGCATCTATTTGAGATATAAATCTTGTATAACATTATAAACATCTTTACTGTCACTTTTGATCAATTTAATGCATCAATTTAATGAATAAAAGTAATAATGTCATAATTAACAGTAATACAGTATTATTTATTTTAATCTAAAATCCCATCTCATAATGCTTGTAATGTTCTTGTAAAGTTTTGTTACTTTTTCTCTCTTTTTTTAAACCACAGTTAACAAAACATTTTTTTTTTTTACTGTAAACATAATAATGTGATCATTGACATTTTAATACATCTTGTTTTTGCCCACTAACAGTACATTTTCAACAGAAACATCATTCAAGTCATGAAATTTAACACATCCATCCATCCATCCATCCAAATTCACTGACTTTCCACAAATCATAGCAGATTTTGACAGCTCGGTGATGTGCCCTAGGTGCTCAATGATTTAGTGTGTCTCCCATACGTTTCCATTTCACACCACTACTCCTCGTTGCGTCAGAAAAATCCGTCCCATGTGCAACCAGGCTCTCACCAACAAAGAGCCCCCTCTGGCATCGGGAATCCAAAGGAAAAAAATACATAAAAAATGAATACTGTTATGGCATTGTAGTAATATTGACTTTACTCTTTTTTTACTATCTATCTTATGTATAAATACAGTCTAAGCTATAAATAAAGTAGTCGGGTCATGCCATACACATGTTGCCTTGCACTTTCTGTTCTTTGTACAGCTGCTGCTGCAAGAAATCAGTGCAATAATAGTATTCTGTACCAATCAAGGCAAGTAAATGTCATTTATTCATGCTGTTGTTTTCTCAGAAGCAGACACAGACGGCAGCCTCACCACGGGAACCAAGACGCACAACTCGATGACACTTCTGAGCCAATGAGCACAGCACTGATGACTGGAGGGCATGCATATAAGATGCTCCTGTTTAACATCTGACTTCCTCCAGCCATGGAGCGAGAACATAAAGATCTGCCTTCCAAAACAGTAGCATAAACCTGAACCAGAGTTTGGGAAGTAATGGCTTACTAGTATAGTGCTACAGTAATAATATTACTTTCCTTAGTAGGGATGATTATGTGTAATATTATTTTATAATGTTTATGATTCTCATGCAACATCCTTTGCATGCATTCTTATAAACCCAAATGGCATGAATATCACATGCAAATCATATGCTGTTGTAATCGTTTGTTTATTAGCTTCATGTTTCGTGTGTAGACACCTTTCTCTGGGTGTATGTACAGAAATGAATGCGGAGGTGTAGTTAAAGCTGTAATGGTGCAGGTTATGAATGCGCAATATGATTGACATACAGTATTAGCAGTAAATAAGTGTCATAACAGGAATAGAAACACAGGCAGACAGAACTGGAAACAGCTAAAACTCATCAGATCGCATTATTCAGTGGGAAACGAAACGATGATTCTGTCTATATATGAAATATTAAATAAACGTGTAAATAGCTTAGCGTTCACAAATAGGCGCACATGTGAGGAGAAACGACAACGAGTAATGAATTGCTCCTGACAGGGAAAGGCAGGGTAGGGGATTTGGTTCTAAAACATTGTTGTTAAGAGCCCAACACTGATTTTTACAATGTGCCTGTATTCCCCTTTGTTAATAACCTGAGAGGGTTTCTAGCGATGGCTGTGGTGCAAGAGCTCGTCCTCAGCCGCTGATCTGAGACCAGCTTTATTTTCAGTCCCTGCATTCATCTCCATAATCCCTGGAAGGACTCAGCTTCAGCTCTAGCTGCATGTCTCGAAGCCCTGGAGAGTGGCTGGAGAACTAGTGTGAGCTCAGTTTGGTCTTCTGGCACAAAAACAAAGAGTAATGAAGAGGACACTGGTTCAGTGCCCATATAACCGTATGTGGAGACACCTTAATGCCAGGTCTAAGTGACGATATGTCTTGCTTGAGCACTTGGGCTGCCCAAGATGGAATGCTATGACTAAACAAAGTCAAAACACAGAAACCAAGGGCTATAATCAGGTCAATAATAATTACTATTTTAATCAATATTATAATGTCCTGAGACGCTGCGGGATAGGCAATGGAGAATTGGAGAATACAGTGTTATTTTTAGTACAGGTTTTGTTAATATTTGAAGTTTTCATATTTTCTGTTTTCACTGTATTTTCAGTTCAACTTTTAGTAATTTAGTTGTGTTTTATCATTTTTTTTTATATGTCTGTATCTGTTTATTTATGTCTGTTTTTTTAGTTATTTTAGTATTTAAAATTAAATTAAACAAAAATGAGAAAAGTTGTAAAGTTAATGTTTATTTTTTTCCAAGTAACAATGTTCTATTTTAGTATCAGTGATATACGTTTATAGTTTTTGTTAATATTTTGAATTGATTTCATTTTGTATATTTTCTGTTGTCACTTTACTGCTTTTTTTTTCATTTTTAGTTTTGTTATTTTAATACTGCATCTTGCTGCAATAAAATCATTTAAAGTTTTAAGGTATTTTTAATTCAGTTCATGTTTATATTTGTTTTTATAATAAATAAATAAATACATACATAAATAAATGTATAGTATGTATTTATTTGTAGTATTATTATAAATGAAATTAAATGTGAACTATAAAAATACATGATATTTATTTATTCATTTATTCTCTTATTAAAAAAAATATATATTATTTTTTTTTAAAGATATTCTAGTATTTTTATTTATTTTTTTTTACAGTGATTTCTTTTCTTTTTGTGGGCTCTTAAAAATGTGAAACTGGCTTCTATTTTTTATTTTTTTTTTACTGTGCGTGTTGTTGCCGTCAGCTAATCAGCATCATCATCATGATTTTTAGTGAGATGAATGGTAATGCTAACTTACAGCTTTCTCCAGCTATTACAGATTTGCCTGATACAAGCTCATTCGCCTCCAAAAACAAATCAAGGCGTCAAGTATATGCAGCAAAGCACATTCTTCACGATCTGCAGGATTTATATAACCACATGAAAGACAAAATTAGAACCTCTCTCTTTACTTTCCACCCAAAGTTACATTTTAATCTAATTCATAACTCCTACACATTGTCTTTGTCTCTTTCATTCTTCAGTCTCAGAGAGAATTTCAATATCCCAGGGTACACAGCTCTGAATCCAGCTAAAACCCATTACACTGCCACTCATAATTGCAGCCGCTCACCGCAAAAGTGAGATGTACAAAATGTCACACTGTCATTTAGTCCCCGTAAGTGACTTGCAAAGACACTTTGGAGTGCAAATGATATATATTCTAAAATTAGAGTTTAAATGGGCAGGATGAAAAATCCATTAAAAAATAATGTATCTTTTCAGAAGGAACCCTCCAAATTAGGTTATTGAATTGCACGCAGCCACAATGATCTCCAGTGCATTACATGTATGTTTATGAATGCACCTCATGTCTTTCAATGGCTTTTCATGGTACTTAGGCTCAAGTTGCTTAAAAGCAAACACTCCTAAAAATAAAGCTTATTTATTGGCATTTATGGTTCCATGAAGACATTTTAACATCCATTTACTTTTAAAAAATAACGCTTCCATAACGCTTTAGTTGTTAAAGGGATAGTTCACCCAAAAAAATCAATTTCAATTATTTGCTCACCCTCGGGCCATCCAAGATGTTGATGACTTTTTTTAGCTGAAACTGTGGTCCTTGGTGATTCATTAAATGCAAGTCAGTGGCTGCCAAATTTTGAGAATTAAAAAAAGACCACAGAATTAATGCTCCTTACAATACATTGAGGTCTTATGAAGCAAAATGATCGACCTGTGCAACAAAAACTGAACATTATTTACAATATTAATTATTCCAGTTACCTGTGAACTAAAACCTCAGGCAAACGGTCTAGAGTGATGTCCGGTTCACAAACTAATTATTCTTTTAAACCGGTTCTTTTCAGTGACCCAGTTCAACAAATCGGACTGAAGCGCCTGAAACAGTTTGCGGCTCGAGCAGCACAGATCTACAAGTTACTCGATCAAAACTCACTTTCAGACATCTGACAGTCACTCCGACTGGAAATGAGCCAAAATAGCAGCGTATCTGATTTTATATTCTATGATGACTGAACTTCTTCAGAGCTCCAGTTCCTCCAACATTCACTAAACTGAACAAACAGTTCGCCTCAAAGACCGATGAGCCGCTGATGAGTTTTTATGCTTTCTCATTGCTTATGTAAAAAGGTGAGCTGAGTTTATTCACTTTATATGCTTTAGACATGCAAAACATCCACATTTCACATTATCATTGGGTGCTTCAATAATATAATTGCATATATGTTACGGCATAAACAAACCAGTTCACTGAATCAAACAGTCCGAAAGAATCAGTTCACAGAAAATAATCAGATTTCCCCATTTGCCTGAGGCTCTGGATTACAGGTAATAATGTTGTAAATAATGTTCAGTTTCTTGCGCAGACCAATCGTTTCGCTTCATAAGACCTCAAGATATCAATAGGAGCAACAGATATTTATTTTGTCTTGCCTGATATGCTTTTTTGACTTTGAAGTGCCGGTAGCTGCTGACATGCATTTTATGAATTGCCAAGGAGCACGATTTCAGCTACAAATCTTCTTTACTGTTTTACTGAAGATAAAAATCACCTACACCTACATTTTTGGGTGAACTTTCCCTTTAAATGCTCTTCATGGAACCATCAACGCCAATAAATAACCTTTATTTTTAAAAGTGTAGAACCTTTTCATTTCACAAAAGGTTCTTTGTTGTGGAAAAAGGTTATTTAGATTATTAAAATGTTCTTCACGTTAAAAAAATGGTTATTTTCGCTGAAAGGCTCATTAGGGAACATTGCAGCGAAAAAGCCACTTTTCAAACCTTTATTTTTCCATAAAGAACCTTTTATGCAATAGAAAGTTTCCATGGATGTTAAACCATCAATCTCAATAAAAATCTTTATTTTTAGAATTGCATGCCGACCTTGTCGAATGAGTCAATGAATACTTGCAATGTATTGGGTACGAGTTGGTATATTTGTTAAATTGTCAATAATGTTGTTTTATTGCATTGGTTGCCATGGGAATATTATAAATTAATGGACACCCCCAACCGGCTCCTCCTGTGTCGCTGCAACGAATAAACAATGGTTTCCTATGGTGTGAGCTCTGTCTGCTGTAACTGTTTTCTGTTTTGCCATTCACACAGTGTTCTATGTAAATGTGACCTGATTTTTCAGACTGAAAGGGGCACTTAGTGAAGGCTTTGTAGAACTAAAACCGAATAACTAGACACTGCGGCAGTCGATAGGCACATCAAACGTAACCACTTCTACTGGGCATTTCAGGAACACGCTTAAGCCTCCTGTACTATTTTTATTGATAGCGATCATTTGAAATTAATCTCTCATTTACTTTAAGGCTTATCGAAGGTGCGTGGGGGCCAGCGTCTGCCGTACGGACGTGACAGATGCCGTTCCCACTGTGCGGCATTTGGATGTATTTCATTTGCATTATTGAGATTGTTTAGTTGGAAAATGTCTGTCTTTTAGTTCTACAAAGTTTCATTCTCCCCATGGGAACCTCTGGTTTGTGAGCGCTGCCCTACTTTCTGTGAGCTTGCCATGGAACAATAGCTTCTAAACCGTGTAAAAAAAAACAAAAAAAAACAGCCTCTGAAAGTGTTGAATACGACGACTTAAGGCCGTCAGGAGATGGATTAATGGGAAAATTAATTTGATTGCACCAGATTTCAGAGAGTCTCGTACAGCACTGCAGAACAGTTGGAGTAAAGAGGCGGACAGGAACAGAGAGATGCTAATTTTAGGAGAGGGGGATATTTTTCCCTTGAATTCAAGTGCTTTGTCCTCTGACTGAATGATCATAAGCACTAGTGGCTCTCTCGATATAAGTCACAAAGACAGTTTAGTTTAGTAACGGCGTTTCATACACTATTAAAAATAAAGGTTGCCATAAAGGAGCCTAAAGGTTGAAGAACCTTTAACATACATGGAATCTATCCATTGTACACAAGGTACTTTAGAGGGGGAAAAGGTTCTGCAGATTACAGTTTTTCAAAACAAGAAAAAAAATGGGGTAAAGTTTTGTTTTGATAGTTCACTTTACACATGCTACGGATTACATAACTATGCAACTACATGTTAATTAGCAGTCCTCAGAGCACTACACAGCTAACAGAAAACATTCTCACAACTTTCAGTAATGTGTTTAGATATGTAATGGAACGTTCTCATAAGTTTATTATTTTTTTGATATATGTTCTCAAAATGTTGAGAGAAAATGTTCTGAGATCAACATTCACGAAATGTCCTTATGATGTTATTTGTATTTGATGAACGTTTTAAGAACCTTTAAATAATGTTAGAATAACCTTTAAATAAGGTTCTAATCACGACAAGAAAACTGGACAGTTTAACATTCCTATAATATGAATAAAAAAACGTTCAAATAATGTTATATTTATGGTGAAAATAAAGTTAGCGGAATGTTGTAAGAAGCATTTTGTAACCTTTAGATAACATTATAATCACTACAGGAAAACTGGACACTTCACCATTTAAAAAACATTTCAAAACAATGTTCAGTTTTTATATTTTATTTGATATGAATTAATTTTATCATTCTGAATCCAATCTGTTTAATGAAACTTTAATGCAAAAATATGAATGAAGCTAGATTTTTTTTATGTTTAAAAAATTGACTCTGTTATTTAGTTTAATATATTTACTGTTTGAGTATTCGTACAACAAAATATTCTGGGGGTCATGAAAGATTTGTGAATATGATCAAAAATGATGGCACTGCCTGGCAACTTAAACCTTAACCATTCTTAACCCTGGTCGAGTGTGGGTTACCTTATTCAACATTTCACACTGTTCATACTTCAGTTCCAGGATTTCACATTGAAAACCTTGGATTAACATTCTTATTTGCATATTCATGAACATGCTAAAATCATGCAACCTGTTTAAGTGTTTGTCCATCTGGCACCACCTAGATCTGCACTGGTGGTCTTCTGAAACATACTGAAATAATAATATGGTCTCCTCATCCTCCTCATATCATCACTGCTTGACATTTTTAATTATTTTGCTCAGATGCTGAAACTAATCTTGTAGCATGAAAGTGTTTGTGAATGTATGATAACCATGAATATTCAATGAGGCTAGAGCTGGGACAGTTTTTGATTGGTTGTCTGTTGCTAAACAACTGGCTATAAGATTCTGGCATCACACTGTTTAATGTTGTATATTTTTCACACTGCAATTCAATGGTTAAACTTTACTTTGCTGCAGCATTTCATAACCCAGGTGTTCAAAACAAGCTTTTAACCTGAGTTAAGTGTAGTGTGAAAAGCACTTTTGACTTCCTTTTTCATATTTGATGACATGGATTAGCTTCTTGGCTAAAGTCGTAATGGCGTGTTTTCATAATCCATTATTGAAGAGAGTCATTTAAACCCATTTAATCTCAATCAAATTGTGGAAAATAGATGCAATATGTCAATCTTGCAGATCAGGCCCTTTCTAACGGAGCATGCTGCACAACTTCTTGTCCAGGCCCTTGTCATCTCTAGGCTGGAC
>NW_015542379.1:1064174-1086022 GCF_001515605.1 Sinocyclocheilus anshuiensis
TTTATTCCTTCTCTTTCTAGCTTGTACTTATTTGAACAATGTCTAGAAACTTGGTATTACAAGCACTTCCTGTGTCTGTTTGCCTCTTTAAGAAGAATCGCTTTATGTATCCCCAAATTGTAAGTCGCTTTGGATAAAAGCGTCTGCAAAATGACTAAATGTAAATGTAAATGTAAATCTGTCAGATATCGATGGCTATACTTTAATGAGGTTACTGCATTACATGAGTATAAATAAAATGCTGACAGGTTTAAATCCATCAGCTGGTCAAAATACTTCGAAAAACTAATTAGTAATGGCTTACAAAACAAATTACGTAGACCCTCTGTCCTTCAGTGGAAAGCTAAGGAACTAAAATTCAACAGAAATCTTCTCGTCTTAACAAATGAATCTGTCCTGCGTCACTGCTTCACCCTCTGATCAAGGATGGCATATCTTAAAAGCCATACAGCCTCACTTCGTTCAATATCCGGACTCCAAACAAGACACATACTGTACCATCTCAGGCTTTTACGTTAACTTAATTGATTGCTGCTCGCGAGTTGAGAAAGGATCTATATCTGGAAACATCTTTCGGAATTGCTTCTCTTATGTGTTTCTCTCTTTCTTGCCCTTTAACAAATCCATTTAACTTCTGCAACCTCTGTAGTCACAGACATTGATGGGATTTTAAGCTGGACTGAAATTTTGGATCAAAACCGTGGGATAGATTTGGGTGCGCGGCCTCCTGGCTGTCTCTGATAGCTTGTTTTGGGAGCTCTGGTAATCTGTTAGCATCATCTATCATTTAGCCGTGGCCTTCATGCCTGTCAGAATGCTGAAGTGTTGAGTCAATAGACAGTCCTTGGTGATGTGGACGGCACCCAATAGCTCAAATAATCAACCACCTGGAAAGCATTTTGGGAAAGTTTGAAAAGCTCAATTGAACATGTAATTTCGACATAAATTCTAACAAATACTGACTGATATTAAGCAACTTTAAAATATGATGGTTAGAGCTCATTTAGACATCTTAATGCTGGCTGATTGTCAGGATTTTGTCAGATATTTTGTTGAGATATGACACTACAGATTGAATGCACCAGTGATACGTTACATAAAAAAGACAACCTAGGCTCAATGGAAAAACATACATATACATACAGGACAATTCACTACAGTTTCCAGCTGAAATGAATGCCAATAACTTTAACTCCTTTTCACACAAATTATGATTGCACACTTGTTTTGTGTGTTTCCATGCACAATACTATGCTATGAGCTTAAACCACTTTTACCATAGTGCCTGATTTGTAAACTAATAGATTTTGATGTTTGCATCACATAACCACCTCCATATGTTTGTTTTTTCTGATGTAGTAAACTTGCTCGTTGACGCACCCGGTACAACATTGTACTTGTGATGTGAAGCGCTCGAGTTGAAATACAAGTCAAAAGAGCTCAAAGTCTTGTACAAACTAGATAAAATGGCACGGTTGCTTCAGCAAATGAGATTTATCTAGCATTTGCTTTTGTTAACACTATCGGGCATTTCTTATACAAACGTACAACAGTGTATTAAAACATGACCAGATTCACAAACATCTGTTTTAGATAAAATGTAAAATGCTTTTAGTGCCAAACACTGGCCATTTCACTTAAGAAATGTTGCAAAACATGCAGTAAGAAACATAATGTTATTTTGCAGGAATGTTGCCTTAGCCATTCAGGCTGGCTTATAAATCAGAAAATATTATTTGCTGAGATGTCAGCAACAGTTGTGGAATCTGGTTCCACACTACAGCAATATCATGTAGCGTCTGGACCAATCAGACACACCATTTTTCATTTGATTTAACAAATCAATTATTCATTAGATTAACAAACGTTCACAGACCCCTCACCCAATAAACATACTGGGTGCCAAGTTGTCTGTGAACAGGGCCCAGGACCCTGGTTACCATGGCAACCCTGACACCAGATACATTTACGACCTAATGGAATGTGAAGCAGGGAAAATAACTGCATGTTCCATAGCAAGAGGCACAATGCACAGTAGAAATGGACTTTTCTACTAATTAATTAATAGGAAAACCTTTCTTTGAATGAACACACATACCCTTCAGGTCATCGTGTATGTTGTCTTTGAGATTTTATACTGTTTTATGCAGGCTTATGATCGAAACACTCATTCCTGTAATCTTACATATATGTAACCCTACCATGTTTGGTATCTATGAATTAGTCTTCTGATGATCTAAACGAGAGTGTATATTATATGTTGGTACATAGGCAATATATTAGTGTCCTGAGAATCTTTAGTAATTTCGATTCAAGTTCCTAATTATTCATATTTCCCCATGAGCTGATTCGCTACAATCATTACATGTATCTGTATCAAATTAATTAAGCACAATGGAAATAAATGTACTAGTTAACTTTTAACTAATGTAAAAAAAAACTAAATGCTCTATCTATCTATCTGTCTATCTATTTGTTTATTTATCAGTTCTTTCTGGTTCTTGAATCTGATTGGCTAAGAGGAGTGTGACATTCTAGAGCTCCAACCGTTTCACCATTTGTAATACTCTGCTTGCAGTGTTTCTCATAGCGAGTGCCATGGGGGCTATGCTTTTATAAATAATACTGTTTTTGTGTCACAGAATGTATTTTAAAGACCTTTTTAGGTGAGAATGTACTTGTTTAGACTTCAAGTATGCGGTTTGTTAATAAAGATAACGTCTATTTGAAAATTTGCTTCGAGGTTTTCGGAGATGTGAGCTCCATGACGTCACCGGCCGTCAGCGCTTATAAACCCACCGAGAGCAGCCTCACCTCGGCCACATCTTCTGGAATTCGCCACTGGCTTTGATGTGTCTATAGTGGTTAAACATGAAATATAGTTAGTTTTGGGTAAATCTAATAGGCAGTCTTTGGTCTCATTAATCTCTTATTTGTTCCAGAGCTAATGGTTTTGGCTGAGGGCAAAGTCTAGTTATATTTTATATGACTTTAATGCTGTATATCAGAGCGCTGCCTTTGTACTTTTGAGAATATTACCTGGCAACTTTTATGATGGCTGTTGTTGTTGTTTATTAAATATTACTCTTCAATAAATAATATTTGATATAAATAATAGTATTTATTATTGAGAAACAGTGTGTGTGTGTTCGTGATGGTAATTTTAGTTGCATTATTCCGCCATTAGATGGCGACAAGATACTGTTTTTATGAGTGAGTCAGTAGTAAAGACTTTCATATTGAAAGAGGCTGTAAACAAGTAAGTTATTTTTAGTTTCAACAACAGCTTATAAGATGCAGCCAACAAATGCAGTGGGCAGTGCTATCATCGGAAATTACCCTTAACAGATGAAAGGATAGTACGACAAAGATATCGCTTTCCTCAGCGGACATTCAAACCCATGTTTTATTGTGAATATGAGACTTAGCTGAAGAATGAATGCTGTATCAGATGCAGGTATAATCACACTCTCTCAATAAATCGTAAATCCAGATAAATTTTCAGGTGGTCTCTTATTTAATTTATTTATTTTTTCCATAGCTGTAATTATGTAGTTTTATATTAATACAGCATACTGTAGAGCCTAGGCTTAGAGTCTATGTTATTTATTTATGATTAATATTTAGTTTGTTAGTGTAAAATTAACATGATGTGCTGTGAGAGTGCTTAGTATTGTGTCAATTTATAAGCTGAGATGCTTACTAAATTATACAATAACAGACATGAACGCTTTGCTAGCCGGAGCACATTCACTTCACATCGGTGACCCCTTTCATGGCTTGTCTGTGGATGTAGAATTAGCACTGCATTTTATTAATTACTGCACAGTAACTAATTACAGTACTTGTACTTGCGTACTTTCTCGCACTAAAACGGATGTTCGGTCTTTCGCCTTGTCCATCCTGAGGTTCCCCAGCTGTCTGGTTGTTTAAGTTACAATTTCATTCTCCCCTTCTAACAAGCACTGCTGTTTTTGCAGGCATTCCGCTTCACCTCATCGCCTTCACTGAACTGAACATCAGTAATTCGGGGCCGCACGCGCCAGCCTGTATATGCTAATGACTGCATTCACATGCCGAGCGGAATACCTGTGTGGCTCCGCTCCACATGAGAGCCTCTCCTTTCGCTTCGAGTTGATTATGTGAAGAAGTCCAAACTGACAGGAGCATCTCTCTCTCTCTTGGCCACATATTCCCTCGCTCACACAGACACGTTTGCCCTCGGTCTCACAAACACACTTACTGTATACATGTGTTCCCCCTTACACCATCCTCCTCTCTCCGTCTGTTACTTCCTCTCCACCTTTCCCTTGCTTTTGAATGATTAAATCATGTCCTCAAGTGTATCCTTGAACTCAGAGGAAAGTCAAGCAGGCTGCAGACGTTTGTTCAGTTTTTCACTGTTCAGCACTCCAATTTGAATGCATGGGAGAGATAATTTCCGAGCCAACAGCGGCTGATTAAAAATGAGCAGAGCATTTCTGTTGCTTTGTGCTTTTGGACATGATGTTGATCCTGCCAAGCAGACAATTGCAGAGCTGAGATCTGAGAACACTAAATGTTTTGCATGCCGAAAATGTAGCTCAGAACTGATTAAGCGGCAATTTATTTAAATGCATTAAATTGTTCAGTTCAATTGTTCTCATTGTAATACTACTACTACTACAACTCTTAACCATGCAATTAGCCAGCCCTTGCTCAGTATGATAGTTCATGTCACATCTACTTTGTAAAATATAATTATTAAATGTGTATGTTATCTTATTTTAAAGTATGGAAACCTGTGGGGAAAAAAATGAATGAATGAATTAATGAATTTAATTAATTAATGAATGAAAGGTGACTTTTTATATCACAATTTTTCCTTTTTTTTATTTGTCTTGCAATTCTGAGTTTATATCTTCCAATTAAGAGAAAACTAAATTATAATTTTGAGATATAAGCTAAGAATTGCAATAAAGATATAATTTGCAATTATGAAAAGAAAAGTCAGAATTGTGAGATAAAAAGGTGCAATTGCTTTTTATTTTATTTTATTTTATTTTATTTTTGGCAGAGAAAAAAAAAGACTGAATTGCAAGATGTATACTCAGAATTCTCTCTGAATTATGAAATTTAAACTCAGTTCTAAGAAAGAAAAGGGTATTAATTGCAAGATATAATCTCAGAATTGAGTTGTAAACTCAGAAATTCAAGAGAAATAAGACAATTCTGAGTTCATATGTGCAGTTCTGTCAGAATTGTGCAAATAAAAAATGCAATTACCTCATTAATTAATTAATTAATTAATTAATTAATTCCATGGCAGAAATGAGCTTGCATTCATTAGTAATCATAGGTATTCATAAATATATGGTCTATAAATATAAATATATTTACGTTTTAGATGCTGTGTATATGTCTGTGTTTCAGTGCATATTCAAACATACACTACAAACATGTTCAAGCAAAGTCTTATAAGATCAGGGTGTAATATTACATTTTGTCAGTGCAAAACTCATTGGACCAAAATCTGGATGTGGAAAGAAGTTGAGAAAGATCGATCGCATAACAAAACAGTTGATTTGTATTGTCTGTTTCACTCCATAGACGTCAGAACGGACAGCTTGTGAGTGATCAGATCGACCCTACAGGTGAATGATGCGCGCACCTCCATCTCAACTCAAACATGTGAGTGATTCCATTTAAATAAACATGTAGCTTTGATTTCCCTTGCATTGCTCCTCACATCTATGCTGTATCTCAGGGACCCAGTGCTTTGGCCTCAGTGCTTTGTTTCTTATTATCTGAGATCCCGGTCAGCAGCGGAGTGTAAAAATGCCATGATATTCATAGAGGCCGGGATTGACTGACACTGTGAAGCAAAGCAAGAATTACACCGCTGTCATGCCTTTCCTTGTATTTAAAGGTTTTTTGACATTTACAGCTGTGCAGTGACCCCAGAGCACAGAGGCCACATCTTCATCTCTCCTTTCATCTGTTCTCTCTCATTCCTCCATCTCTCTGTCATCTCCTTTTGTTTTCTGTTTCTTAAGATAAGAAGACACCTTTGCCGACATATACCGCCTTTGCAGGCATTTTTACAGAGGTTAGGAATCCAGTGTTTGTATAATATACTCACTAGTCGTCTCAAACCATGTCTTTTCGCTGTCTGTCATATGCACTGATTAAGAGTGAAAGAGAGACTAAATTATGTAGAATTTACCAGAAAGGTGATATACAAAACCTGGAACAAGAGCTAAATTAATTGTGATGATGCAAGACAGACCTTTATTTGGAGAATAATGAGTCCAAGAGACAAACTTCAAGCACCCACATCAGCGATTAAACGACGTTCTGAAGAAATACGAGGTGTCATAATTAAACATTAGAGAGGCTTGATATCCCTCCAGATGCATTACATCTGCAATTGGCAGAATTTAAGGTTTAATCGCTTGGTTAAGTCCAGCGCTTCAGTTTCAGGATCTCCTTTAATGTGTGAACGTTTATTCAGAGGGTAGTTTTTGTTTCACAGATGGAAAATGAATGGAAACGCTCTCATGCAAAACGGGAGACAAAGTAAACTCATTTGATTCTCTCTCCGGTTTGGCTGTGTACATAGTGCCAATCAATTCTTTCTCATATTGAGTTGAATGCTGAGAACAGACCAAGCAATCAGAAAACACATCAGCAACCAAGAAGCAAGGGAAGGAACAGAGTGATTTAATAAATCACTGATGGGTAGAAGTAACACTGTTTCCGTTTACCAGTCAATCAGCTCTTATGCAGTGTAACTGTCTCTCAAAATGTATATAATGCTGGTCCTCAAATGTAGATGGACATTAGTTTCTTTATATGAAAGGCCTATTTTAATTTAATTAAAAAGTAAACTTAAAATACCCATACAGTGTACAGGCACATTGCCATCTACCATCTACCAAATTAATTTGAATACATCTGACTTCCGTAATTACAGCTTCCCAGCTCATAATTATGAACTTCCCAGGAGGACTCGAATGCACCTTCACTCCATATTTGTGTCCATATTTGTGTGTCAGCCATGTAAATGCAATTAGCAATTAGCAAAGTGGTTAACCATACAGTTAACCACAACAACATTTCTTTGCATCATGGAGTTAATGTTCGCTTGGATAGTATGATCCAAAGATGCATAACACCTGAAGAAAGAAACCGTTTTGCGTTGCCATTTCATTTGAATGCCATTTTATTTAGACAGAACAGACAGGTAGTTCTGACATGTGAAAATAATATGTGCTGTCAAACGATTAATCGTGATTAATCGCATCCAAAATAAAAGTTGTTGTTTACATAATATATCAAATAAAATTCGCTTTCCTCAGCGGACATTCAAACCCATGTTTTATTGTGAATATGAGACTTAGCTGAAGAATGAATGCTGTATCAGATGCAGGTATAATCACACTCTCTCAGTCCATCTCTCTCTTATAATACTCTAGCTACTACACATAATACACTGCTTTTAATACTGCTTTTAAAAAAGCTTTTAATTAAGCAACACAAAGTTCTTTCGTTACTCGTTCTAAGGTGACATTTTCGAATAAGTAATGGAGGCTTGGGCTCAGCTGTTAAACTGTCAAACGGAGATTTGAATCTGAGGGCTTTTAAAGACACTCCGTTGTTGCTTTTTATGTATTTACACAATAGTGCCGTCAAACTGCTGTATAAACACAATATCTGCGGTACCAATATACAGCTATATAGCACTCTTACAATGCTACTCGTTTGATACTGCTTGATTAAATATATATGCAGATAGGAATAAAATTAAGAAACCACTTGAAAATGCTCAGTCTCTCTGGATTAACTGGATTTACTAGGTAGGGTTTGCGTAAAATGTTATTAAAATACCCATACAGTGTACAGGCACATTGCCATCTACCATCTACCAAATTAATTTGAATACATCTGACTTCCGTAATTACAGCTTCCCAGCTCATAATTATGAACTTCCCAGGAGGACTCGAATGCACCTTCACTCCATATTTGTGTCCATATTTGTGTGTCAGCCATGTAAATGCAATTAGCAATTAGCAAAGTGGTTAACCATACAGTTAACCACAACAACATTTCTTTGCATCATGGAGTTAATGTTCGCTTGGATAGTATGATCCAAAGATGCATAACACCTGAAGAAAGAAACCGTTTTGCGTTGCCATTTCATTTGAATGCCATTTTATTTAGACAGAACAGACAGGTAGTTCTGACATGTGAAAATAATATGTGCTGTCAAACGATTAATCGTGATTAATCGCATCCAAAATAAAAGTTGTTGTTTACATAATATATCAAATAAAATAAATAATTGATTTTATTTATTATATTTAATAAATAAATACATAAATAAATAAAATAGCACCGTTGAGTACAATTAGATGATCTTAAGTTTATCTTAAGAAGTACTAATTAATCATTTTTAGTATATTAAGTACAAAATAAGTGCGCAAAAATAGAGCACTTTAAAGCAGCACTATGTAACTTTTGGCGCTCTAGCGGTTAATAAACATAACTGCACACATCAAGCGGAAGAACATTCCAACCGGAGCTACTTCTCTAAGTTTATGTCTATGGCGATTCACGCAGGTATGTGTTACTCCGCAGCGGTGACGACCCGACCAGGCTACAATAGTCCAAATATACAGTAAGTATACTTATTATAAGTGGACCGTAGTGAGTTGGAATAAGACAAAAACGCAGTTTGGAAGATGAATTCATGATGTACTGGCTCATTATATACATTTTGCAAATTTGGAACACAGAAAAAGTTACATAGTGCTGCTTTAATTACATTATGGAAGTGTACTTTTTTTTTTTTCACCTGGGATCATAGACCCCCTTCCATTACACCCCTAGTGGCCAAACTCTGTCAATGCTGTTGTCAGCTGCTGTTGTTTGATTTGTTAATGCCATTGTGTTATGCATCCATGTGCCATCTCGCCCTGTTCACTTCTCATTTATTTGGCGTGTGTTAAGTGTAGCAGTCTTTGTACAGAGGGCATGATGTCTTTGTTTCTCAGCAGCAGGATTCTCTCAGATGGGAGATGTGTTGAGGGTTTGACGGCTGGAGAGAAGAGGAATATTTAGGATGGGACACTATCAGACCTGGACAGACCGTCCCGTGGTCATTAGCTGGGTCAGACAATGAAGGCACTTCAAACAAAGCAGCCAAGCCTGTTCACTCTTATCATACACCGAAACAACAAACCGTGCTCAAGGAGGCGGTAGAGACAATAGGCATTACTTTCAATGATGACATTCGAGGGAGAGAGGGAGAGGGAGAATTAGTTTACATGTGCATAATTCAATTTCTGCTATAAGATGGTTACATTAATATAACATACATCACCTTCCTGGTCCCAGTATGGCACACAGAGTCATTTTTAATCAGGTCTGTGTTCTCACAAAAGCAATTAAACTGTCTGATCCATAAAAAAAAAAAAAGCATGATATGGTACCCATATCTACAGTAACAGATATCCGGATTGACAAGTCCATCAAGCAAGGCAAGGCAAGGCAAGTTTATTTATATAGCACATTTCGTACACAATGGTAATTCAAAGTGCTTTACATAAAAGAAAGTAAAATAATCATAAAACAAATAATCACAAAAATAAAACAAGGAATTTAAAAACTTTGAAAATGTATAACAACTGATTTAAAATGAATTTAATACAGTTAAAAATAGAAAATGATTGTACATAAAATACAGTGCAGTCAGTTCGGACATCGCACAGTGCTCATTAAATAAATGCACAGCTAAACAGATGAGTTTTGAGTCTAGATTTAAATGTGACTAATGTTTTAGCACTAAGTAGTGCTAATAGTTCTTTCATAGACAGGTTTCCTTACCAAACATATTATAAATAAACAATATCACACAAGCAAGAGCACAGTCGTACTTTGGCATCACAGTCAAATACCCGAATTACCAACTATTTCCATTGGACACTTTATCCCACGATGCACCAGGATTCATAAATGATGGGGGAGCAACCCAGCTGATGTTGTAGGTCACATGACAATCATGCCAACTTGGTGTCATGCAAATGCAAAATGTTGAAGTAAGTTCTACATCAGATGTTGTACCTACAATGACAGAATGCAAATTAGGATGCAGCTAATGAAACGTCCCAGTGCTGATTGGTTAAATCTCTCGTGGTTGACTTGGAATGTTGATCAACCGATTAGATTAGATAACGGGAACTAACTGTCGTATAAACGGCCAAATCTCCTCTGAACGTAACTGACTAATGGAGTGACTAATGTCTGTTTGGGTGCCAATGTGTTTGCAAAAGCTAAACCAACTGTGCATTAACCTTACAGTGAGTTCATCATCCGCACTGTCAGCTCTGGTGAGTTTAAAGGTCAATGTGATGAGAGATATTATTTTCCCCTTAACAATATATCTAATCAGGAGTTGAATTGGCCTGGAACAGTCCAGAATGCCATGCTGGCAGCTTCACACTGAAAAAAAAAGCTACAGTATTGGCAGTTTGTTTATCAGTTCATTCCATTTCTAGAATGCTGCAAGTTTTGTTTAAATAATGTGCATACATTTCATTTCCATTTAGTGAGTGCTCAGAAACCTTTAATCCTGTAAAGCCTGGCATGTCAAATAATTTTCCAAAAAATATATGAATTGGATTCGCAAAACATCCGAATATGCGGCTCCGTTAAATCCCAAAAGCCCAGTTTACTAGAACACAACCAAAATATCCAACTTCCATATGTGCATTTTAATTGCTCCTTTATTTATTTTGTTTTCTAGCAAAAAAATGTTTATAATACTTCTTTTTTGGTATGTCGTATCTCGCAAATGGTACCTGAATGACCACCAGATTTTACAGTTCCCCCATTTCCACAATCCCAATTTAACCCCTCTATGAAATTACAAGTGAAGGCAACATTGTGTCAGCAACAGCTGCTCTCCTAACCTGCTAATGAATCATAAAAATTGCCACTGCGTCGCAGCATTGTTAATGAGGTGAAGAGGACATAGGAAGGCATCATAGTAAAACATGAAGCTGCACACCATCCTTACACCGCCAGCTAAAGTGGAAGACGTATGTTTCTGGCCCCGGCCCAGATCACGGATTGTCAGTGTAATCCTTACATTACAGTGAGGCGTTGATGTGTATGCAGATGAAGGACGATGAGTCATCACACGCTCTTCTCCGCTTTCACCGTTTCTGAGGGTTTCTTCACACAGGTTCCATAAATGGATCAATTCAATGCACTTGAAGTCAGTGCACAATGAAGATTATATTTACATTAAACATGTAGTAGTTTCATAGTGTAACAATATAATATGCGATAAAGTCCAAAGGGAATTAAAACATTTAGCTCTCAGTTATAGCACATCGTGGCCCCAGTGCTGTAACACCATAAAATGTGATTCATCCAAAGTGAGTTATTACAATATGTGAATATGCCTATAAGAAGTATTCTCTTTGGACTTTATCACATTTTATCATACATTATAGATGGCAGAAAATAACTGAATGCATAAGTCCTCTCGGAGTTAATACTGGGTAGAAGTGCCTTTGGCAGCAATTAGAGTTTGGAGTGTCTATCCATATCGTACATGTTCACTCCAGAATTTTTGTCCATTCTTTTTCATAAAAAATAGTTCAAGTTCCATCAAGCTGGGAACAGGCCACTCCAGGACGTTATCCTTTCTGGTCACAATGTACTTTCCTCCACTGTGCATTTCATCCCATCTCCAGCTCCAAATCCCTTCTACAAAGCATGATCCTGCCAGCACTGCTCTTCACTTCAGGCCTGAGATCTCAGTGCAGTTTTCTCTAAATATGGCGTTATAAAAAAATAGCACTTAGTCAGAAATAATACATTTATTGTGTCTTACAGTTGCATCTCTAAAACAGTTAATCAGATTAATCCATCATATGTTTTTAAGCAAAAGCATGCTTGTTGTATTTATTTAACACCATTTCACAATCCAACAGCACTGGGACTTCACTATTTGTATAAATCCTCCAGTCTATTTGGGCATTTCCAAATCTATTTTGGCACCCTTAAAAGGGCACTTTGGGAAGGGGGTGACATTTGTAGGGGCATACCACACAAAAGTGGGCAGCTGAATCCATTCACAAAGCCCAGATAACAAAAAAAAAGTTATGAAAATGTTGTGGTAACATTGTTTTAATATATTTCTAAAATGTTGGAATGACGGATGTTGGAATTCTAAAATATTAGATTGTTCAGTTTTCTTGTCATGATAATAACATTAAGGTTTACAAAAATATTTCTTACAGCATTCTACTAAATTTATTTTCAACCAAAATATGTTATTTGACTTATTTATTTATTTATTTATTTAATATTCTAAGAACGTCAACATGTCCAGTTTCATGTTGTGATGAGAATAATGTTACAAAATGTTTCTTAAATGTTCATCAAGTACAAATAAAATCAGAGGGATGTTTTGAGAATGTTGATCTCAGAACGTTTTCTCAGTGATCTCAATGTTATGAGAATGTAAATCAATGCAATGCAACCTGCAGGCATTTCACTGGAATCTCCTAAGCCCTTGATCACCGGGAATCCGTTGTGGAGCTTATTTATTGTTTGCACTTTTTTTTCTCATGAATTTATTTGATGCACCATTTCTATAGGTATACATTGGCTGTTGGAAAAAGCAAAAAAAAAAAAACGCTTTAGTGCTTTAGGAAGTTCAAAAGTCTGTGTCTAAAAGCAAAATAGAGCCCACCTATAATGAGTAAGTACTTGCATCATTAATTTAATTGATTTACTCAAAGATGCTGATTCATTAACTCTACCAATTTACTCAAAAACACTGAATCATTTAGCAATGAAGCACCACCACTGTGGTTCTGCTGGCTTTGTTTGGAACTTGGTAGAACAAAAACAGACAAAGTAACTGGCAATTACTGTGTCTAAAATGTAAGTTACTTAGTATTATCTTATTGAACTGCTTTATAAGAGCAATATCACACAATTGCTACCTTAGCGATATCTAATGAACAACCCAAACTGCCATTGCTAGATCTAATGTGACTTTTTCAAGTTAATATTGAAGATATGGATATATCTTTTGACCAGCGATAGATCCTGAACCTGTGGCATAAGTAAATAATTCCACACACAAAAAAAGGTCTTTGGAACATTCCTTATTAGTTATTTTCATACTTGTCTATTAAATCGTTATGTATTACAGTTGCGTTGTACTATAGCCGAACAAGTCACAGCCGTGCTGAAATACACGTGCTCAAGTGATATTGCTAGCTGTATAAAGTATGCTATATATGTTTTAAGTAATATGTATTGGTGCATTTTAATTTGGGACATTTTTTCCTAAAAGTGTCCCAATTTATCTGATTTTCCCCTATCAAGTGCACATAAGTATATATGTTGTATTGCGGAGTTTCTCAGTCCGTTCGTACAGATCTCTGCCACAGGTCTCACTAATCTGGCACACCTGCTAATCTGACACGTGAATGGATCATGGATTGAGAAAGCCTGCTTTATTGCATCAGTTGTTTACAGTAATATTCTCACCTTTTTCCATGATGGCCGTATATTGTTGGTTTTATTGAATTTGGTGTCTTGAAATGGTCCCTATAACCGTGCCCTGTTGGCTATTGTTTGAAGAACCTCAAATCTGTTTACAGCGGTCTTTGATCTTCACAGAATATTGGTTCCTTGGAAATTCAATTAGGCTTCTGTCTAGACACATCTTTATTTTTCTGAAATCATGCGAAACATCTCAGCTGTGCACAGCAGTCGTGCGACTTGCAGGACGGTTGGAAACTGTAAAGGTAATCCAGCCAGTGAACACAGATTTCAGTTTTTGGAGTTTAAAGAACTAGTTCAACCAATAATGAAAATTCTGTCATTATTTACTCACCCTTATGGTGAACAAATATGACTTCTTTCTTCCGATTACATTTGACTTCTAAAGCCATATAAATACTTGTAGACCGATATTTATGTAATTATTTACTGATTTGTGAATTAATCATTCAGTCAGTCAGATTTGTGAATGGAGTTAAACCAGAAAGAATGATTTGTTCATAAATTGCACATATGTACTATACATTTCTACTGAACTAACAAATAAAAAGTGAATCTTAGTGTATCTTAATTTAATCATTTACTAATACATTATTAAAAACATAAAGTTGTTTCTGTTAATATTATTTACTGGATCTGAGCTAACATATACTAAAAACTGGATTTGTATTAACTAAAGTTAAACATGAATTAATACTGTAACAGTTGTGTTGCTGATTGTAAGTTAATAGTAGGTAATGCATTATTGTAACAGGCTCAACGATCTGTTCCAGTTGCATAAATATAGCTTTTAGAAATCTGATTACCACTTTTGTCACACACACAAAGATACACACACACACACACACACACACACACACTAAAAACTGGATTTTTATTAACTAAAGTTAAACATGAATTAATACTGTAACAGTTGTGTTGCTGATTGTAAGTTAATAGTAGGTAGTGCATTATTGTAACAGGCTCAACGATCTGTTCCAGTTGCATAAATATAGCTTTTAGAAATCTGATTACCACTTTTGTCTGACATGATATCATGGGAAGAGAGTGAAACGCACACACACACACACACTGACAGACACACACACACTTACAGATACACACACACACACACACACACACACACACACACAACCACACACAAACACACAGACACTCACAGACACACACACACACACACACACACCGCTCACACACTCACACACACAAAGATACACGCACACACACAAAGATACACACACACACACACACACACACACACACTAAAAACTGGATTTTTATTAACTAAAGTTAAACATTAATTAATACTGTAACAGTTGTGTTGCTGATTGTAAGTTAATACTAGGTAATGCATTATTGTAACAGGCTCAACGATCTGTTCCAGTTGCATAAATATAGCTTTTAGAAATCTGATTACCACTTTTGTCTGACATGATATCATGGGAAGAGAGTGAAACGCACACACACACACACACTGACAGACACACACACACTTACAGATACACACACACACACACACACACACACACACATACACACACAACACACACACACAAAGGAGATGTGTTCAAAGTGTTCAATGTTTGTTTAGGATGCACAAGTGAATATTTACTCATATCGTGTGAAACAACAACTGTTATACTTCTCATAACCTTTAGCGCCACAATATTTACTGAAACAGTCTGTTCGACTTCTACATGGAAGCTTAAAGCAGGTAGTTTGCCATCATACAGGTGAGAGCAAACAAAAAAGCAAACAGTTATGTTATCAATGCCAACTCACAAAATTATTGACGATTATAAAGAATGGGTATCAGTGGAGAATTCCATTTGGTAACATTAGTTATCGACATGAACTAACAATTAATATACTTCTAATGCATTCATCTTATTTTATCTTGTCTTGTCTTATCTTACTTAACTTAGTGAATGTTAATTCCAACATTTACTAACACACTATTAAAACCAATATTTGTATCTGTTAATAGAATGGGTATCAGTGGAGAATTCCATTTGTTAACATTAGTTATCGACATGAACTAACAATTAATATACTTCTAATGCATTCATCTTATTTTATCTTGTCTTGTCTTATCTTATCTTACTTAACTTAGTGAATGTTAATTCCAACATTTACTAACACACTATTAAAACCAATATTTGTATCTGTTAATATAATTGGTAACACTTTAGGTCAGGGCACACATATTCATTATTAAAGGGTTAGTTCACCAAAAATGAAAATTCTGTCATTAATTACTCGTTCCAATTCATGTTGTTCCAAACCCGTAAGACCTTCGTTTATCTTCGGAACACAAATTAAGATGTTTTGATGAAATCTGAGATCTCTCTGAGCCTGCACAGACAGCAAATTCAACTGCAATATTCCCAGGTCCAGAAATATAATGTTTTTTTTTTGTTGTTGTTTGTTAGTTTTTTCATATATAAAAATATCAGTAGCACTTAATTTTACAGTCCTGTTCCGTGTGTGCATACTGTATACTTATTATAGCAATTACAATAACTGGGTAATAACTACATACCAACCCTGAACTTAAGCCTAAATCTAACCTAACCCATGCAGTTACCTTATTCCACCTAGTATTTTCATGGGTAAGTACACTGTTAGTACACATACTGTAAAATAAAGTGTAACCAAAATATCTGTTCTTCACACAAATCCATCGTACGCCATCAGAAAACTTGAAGTATAGCACGAGTCATGCTTTTTTTCATTTTTGAGTGAACTGTTCCTTTTTTAATACTTTTTTTTATACTTTTTTTATTATTATTTATTTATTTATTTATATTTACTCATTCATTTATTTATTCATTCATTCATTCATTCATTCATTTATTTAAAACACATGTAATGGCATGGTTTGGCAAAGTTTCATAGTTGGTTTGTGAAGGACTCAGTTCCATTCAGCAGCTGTACCAAGGTTGTGGAAAGTAATGTTCCTTAAAGAAAGCTACATAGTTAATGTTTTCTTTTCAATTCATTATTAATCTGGATGTCCAGTGCCTCCAGTGGACCTCAGCTGATTGATTGAGGAGAGTCTGAAGCAAGAGCCAGTACATACCACACATTTCACAGAGAAAGGCAAGGCTTGCGTTCAGTAATGCTTCACTGTGCATTTCTGAAGTGGAAGTGTGCTTCCCAGACACATAATAAATATAAGGATGTTTACCGCCCACACAAGTATGACTGTTTGCATAGAAAATGTGTTGTTTTTATGTAAAGCACCCATATATGAGAGCATGAAAGGACAGGAGGTATCAGTGTAAATGTTTGAATGGTCATTCAATATGGCTCTCAATTTATTTATTTATTTATTTTTTTTTGTATTCTCTCCTACGTTTGGTGAGCTGGAATAAAGCTGACGGCATTTTGTATTGTAATATGGTCTGTATTATATAGCAAGAAGAATTGTGAAAACTGAGCCATTCATAAAGAATATTGCAATCTTTACCCATCATAAAAAAGACATTTAAAGAGCTAAAATCATTTAAAATGAAGTGTTAGAGAGGTTTATTTAAAAAGGAACTACTACTGCCGAAAACTATACAACATAATGATTCTGATGGCCATGTTTTGTGAGCTGCTGTTTGATTTTCAGGTTTGTTCAAAAGCCCTTTGTTCAGATAGGAAGTGTTTTAAACATTAAAGATTGAGCAAATTGAGCTGAAACTGAACAAACAAGGAAACGAAACAAACAAGCAAACAAAACAGTGTCTAAATGCAAAAGCAAACACACGAGAAGGGACATCATGACAGTCGTGATTACTGTTCAAGACAAACCTTATTTACATTTTCTCAGTGTTGATTCTTTCTACTTTGGCATTTGATTTGGTTTTGCACTCCCTCCTAAACTGTCCTCTTTCTCAAACACGTAGGATTGGAAAGTTGTTCATGTGAGCAAATACATGGTTTGATGAACAATTCACAGATTAATTTGAATGTTTGCACAGAATTGCTATGATTGCTTAATTTTGTCCATAGTTAAATATTTATTAACTCTACTAAAAACAGCCGTTCATCACTATGTTTTTGATTCACTTTCATGTGTTTCTAGGTTGCCTTTTATGATGGCAAAATTAAAGAAGTAAACCAAAAAAAAAGGTAATCTCGTCAATGCTGCATTTATTTGATCAAAAATACAGGATAAACAGTAAATATTATTATAATTTAAAATAAACGTTTTATATGCGAATATATGTTAAACTGTAATTTATTTCTGTGATGTGCAACTGTATTTTCAGCATCATTACTCCAGTCTTCAGTGTCACATGATCTTCAGAAATCATAATAATATGCTGATTTGCTGCTCAAGAAACATTTCTGATTATTATCAGTGTTGAAAACAGTTGTGCTGCTTCATATTTTTGCAGAAACCATGATTAATTTATTTTAAACAGATGTTTTATTGTTTCATTATAAATGTCTTTACTGTCTCTTGTGATCACTTTAATGTGTCTTTGCTGAATAAAAGTATTAATTTATTTAAAAAAATGTTAGTGTAATTACTTTTAACTGTTTGTCAAAACAGTACCTTGACTTTAGTCCACCTAAATTATAACAAACTTGAGGTTTAAAGCAGATTCCCCAACACTGTTTTTTTTAATTCTGTGAAAGTAACATGTTGGATAGTTCAAATTGTGTGATACTCGAACCACAGAGACAAAGTGTTTTTAAAAGTAATGCATTACAATATTGCACTACTCCCTATTGTGTTACTTAGTTACTTTTTTTTATGGAAAGTAATGCGTTCCATTACTTTTGTGTTACTTTTTGTCTCATCTGAGCTGGCCTTGCTTTTTTTTTTTTTTTATAAAAAAGTTATATTTTTGGCAAAAGTGAATGTAAATGTAAATTCACGTCTGGACTGTAGATGGCACAGCTCAAACAAATCTTTCAGCTGTGCTGCCATTCGGTTTGCATGAAGAATAAAACGTAGGAGAAGAAAGTTCAACACTCTGCAGCAATAAAAAAAAAAAGTCCTTTTTGTTCATCGGAATGGTTGAATTGGATCATTGAAGGTCAGCAGCAAAGACTTTGGTTGATAAAATTGGATTAAATACATAAAAGATATTTGTGTTGTTTAACACATTTAATTATTGCAGGTTTGCGTCATATTTTTGCGAGTTTGCATTGACTGTTTTTACTCATTTTGAGGAATACTGAAACTTGTTGTGCAGGCGTTACTTATTTGAAAAAGTAACTCAGATAGTTTCTTGAAAATTAAAAAGTAATGCGTTATACTTGGAAAAAGTAATGATTACATAACTCGTGTTACTTGTAATGTGTTACCCCCAAAACTGATTATACTGAACTGTTGCATCCCACGTGGAAACTCCACACTGATTATCTTTAACATGTCAAGGAAAATGGAAGAAATGACAAAATATTTCCTTCTTTTAATGTAATCTTCTTCTGAACCTTATAATCGAGGCCAAGCTGCTGATTTACATAGATTGCGCTCCACATTCAATCACGTTTTTTTTCCCCGTTTTTTTTCAATATTCAGGTTGGTGCTGCACCGCTGAATAATTTACCTCTGATTAATTATGCAATTGGCTAAAATACAGACTTGTGAAACTGTCTTAGGGGAAGTTAAATGTCTTGGGATTTCCCCAGAAACTTTGTCTTGAGCTTATGCAGCACATCCCAACACGTTTAATGGAAGAGACTGTCTCTAAAGACTTCACCGAACACAGGTCTGAAGGCGTGTGAGTAGCGTCTAGGGAGGCCTTGGCGTAGCTGCAATAAACTGTCAAGGGCAAACTGAGCAAACTCGCAGGACAGCTGTACTGGGAAACGGGGCTCACAGAGGGGAACTGATTTGTTTAGGTGTCAGTTTTGTTGAGTGGAGAGTTTAGTTCACTTGTTTTCAGGTAAACATCTGGCTGAAGCCATGTTGATCAATCAAAGCAACTGGCAAGCATTATGTAGAAAACATTTCCATTAACTCACACGCAGCCAGCAGAGGATTTCAGAGCACTTTCCAAACAGAAAATCGTGGTTTCTAATTGTATTATTGGTGAAATTATTACGCTTTACCACAAATGATGCCCTGTTTCAAAGATGCTTTGCTCTTCCTTCGCGGGAAATCGATTTCTATGAGTTTTTTTCCTTTCCTAACAGCCTTCAGATAAATATTACAGCAGGCAAGATTCTGCTGTGTCATTGATTGGTTTTTGCACCTAATCATCTAACATTTACTACTAGTGAAGCATTGCAAGAACACTGAACTGGACAAACAGTTGTGGTATTCTTATATTGTAATGGATTAAAGGAATATTATGGAATTATTTCAAATTAAGCTAAAGACTTATTGATCACTTATTAATTACTACTTCACTGTCATTTTCTTTAAACAAACAAACAAACAAATAAATAAATGAATAAAGGGACATCAATGTGAGTGAAGCTGTAAATACTGAATGACTCACTATTTCAATAGTCCAGCTAAACAATATCTAAACAATGTCTTAAAATGTATTTAATGTGTAGAAAAAGCTTACTAACATTTTTTTCTATTTTAAATTGTTCAATTTTATGATCCTAAAAAAGAGAACAACCTTCAGCTCAAATAATAGACATGGAATTTGTGTGAGTGCTTTTATAAAATGATAAAATATAACGATTATAACATTTGTGCTTTTAAATCCTTCAAACAACTGCCTCATTTACTCTCATTCCAGTGCTTCAGTTTTATATCCAATTTTATGGCCCTAAAAATGAGAACTTTCAGCTCAAATTATAGACGCTTTAGCAGAATTCGCGTGAGTGCATTTATAAAATTATAACATACAGCATTTATAACATTTCTGCTTTGAAATCCTCCAAAATTGCCCAATTTACTTCCATTCCAGTGCCTCACTCAACATTCATTCATTCATTCAAGAATTCTGATGCATCATAATTATTATGTTTATTATTATGAATCTGTTAATAAAGCTTAACTCCTATTGAACCTGGAGTATTCTTTAAGGTTTATTCCTTCTTTAATGTTCTTGAAGGCTTCAAAGATGTAATATCGTCCTCTCCAAAATATAAGTATTTTAAAGAAATCTGAAAATAATTCTCAGCTCCAGCTGTCGCTAGATTCTGTACAAAAAAAAATAATAAAACAATAACAGAATCTCATCGAATCCTGTCATAGAAGTTAGGTGGAAAAGTTAGGTTTCAAATAAACCGAGGCAATGAGAAGCCTAATTTCGGTTATCCCTCGGTGTGGAAGATGAGACTACCTTTGATGGCGCTGTCCCACCGGACGCCATTTGCCACACAGTGCCTCACAGATGCTTCAGAGACATCTGCCACGTTCTGCAGCGAAGCATTTATTAAGAGAACGGCAATTAAACCTGGTGCATCAGATCTGCTGTTATAAATTCAGAAGAAGAACTTGGTATGGAGACTTTTTGAGTCTATTCCTAATTCAAATACCACTGAGTTTATTTACTCTGTGAAAACTTCTTGAAGTCGAGCCAAAGGAGAAGCCATCAGCTGCGGACCATGACCCTCCGATGACCGCTTTCATCGCTAATGTTAAGAGAACGTCAGTTTTATGAGAAATGCGACTGGAGCGCGGTGGTTGTTTAGCCTCTCTGTGACGAATGAAGGTTTAAAGCAGAAACAACATTGCTGCTGCTCTTTAATTAAGTCATCTGTATGGAGCAACAGGGAGGTCGAAAAACACAAAGCCTGCTTAATGACGTTATCTTAAAATGCAAACTTTAGCCTGGAGCGACCATCATTCCAGAGCCAACACAAAACACATTTGTTAAATCAACAATTAGTGTGTTTATGCATACACAAATAGGTGGCAGTGCTTACAACTTTATGCAAATATGTTTCAAAAACATGACAGGCTTTTGCAAATACATCACATAACATAAGTCTATGGCGGTCATTGCTTACAGTGGTCATTTATTTATTAATTTTTTTCTGTGAAATAGTGTATACATTCTCTATCTATCTATCTATCTATCTATCTATCTATCTATCTATCTATCTATCTATCTATCTATCTATCTATCTATCTATCTATCTATCTATCTATCTATCTATCTATCTATCTATCTATCTATCTATCTATCTATCTATCTATCTATCATCTATTTGTTTCTTCATCCATCCATCTGGCCATCTATATATTGATCCATCCATCCATCGTTCTATCATTTATCCGTCTGTCCTTCCATCCATCTATCTATCTATCTATCTATCTATCTATCTATCTATCTGTCTATCTATCTATCTATCTATCTATC
>NW_015542379.1:1088032-1091446 GCF_001515605.1 Sinocyclocheilus anshuiensis
TCTATCTATCTATCTATCTATCTATCTATCTATCTATCTATCTATCTATCTATCTATCTATCTATCTATCTGTCTATCTATCTATCTATCTATCTATCATCTATCTATCGTCTGTCTATCCATGCATCCATTGTTCTATCTATCTATCTATCTATCTATCTATCTATTGTCTGTAAGTCTGTGTATAAAAGAAAAAGAAAGATAGAGCGAGTGACTGTGAGAAATGGCCATTGGAAGGGTTAGTATGATGTAAAGTATGAAAAGTTTGACCTTTTAACAACTTAATAACATGACAGAGGACCAGCGGATTAGTAGAGGGCAGAGCGAGGGAGCGAAAGAGCGATCATCCTTCACTCTCAGCTCTCGTTCTTCATCCATCTGTAATCCCCTTGTGCGATCTCTCTCTCCGCTCCACCGGCTCCAGGGTCCCTCACGAGCCTTTCCAATCCCGCTGAATCTCGGGAGGTCAGAGAAGCGGTCGGTCCTGTCAGACAGTCATATCCTCAGCATGAGTGGCCTTCATTACAGATCTCACTGCTGTGTCACCGCCTCGACACTCAAACCATCACTGCATGTGAGGTGAGCTTCATACTGTACTGTATGCATGCATCTACAGTCTGTGGCCAAACCTTTCTAATACTGTATAGGACCCAGCTAATTCAGGCCCATACTGATATTATTAGGTGCTGTATGTAATTTTCTGACTGTACTGAAGTATAAAAATACCTACATTTGCAGATATTTAGGAAACATGCTAAGTTCACTTCTTCAAAAACAATGCTACAGCCAGTTATTCTCCTTTGAAATATGCGTTCCATGTCAGAATGTTTGTTTTTGTTGTGGTCTGTGTGACTCCGCCCACTACCAATAGTATTTCGACAGCCTGGGTTGCCAGTTGGTGGAAAACCCAGCATTCTGCAGCCATGGAAGCCAGCAAACGAACTGAGTAAGAGTTGCAGATTCCACCCAACCTAAAACGCCTTGGCATCCATCTGAAAATATCTAAAACACAGATAAATCAACTCATTAGCTTACAGTATAAAACGTGTCACCTTCCATTGTCACTTGCACTCGTTCCTGTTGTGTATTCTCAATCTGACAGCTCGCATGAGCGTCAAGTCTGAGGAGGAGCGGCAGGAGAAACACTATATTACATTTAGACAGCAGTAAACATTTCAACTGCATTTCGTCTCAGTTAAGTGAGAGGCCCTATACCTCTTTTGGTCAATAACCCAAGAGTTAGACAAATTATGCTTATTAAGCCAATGCATATGGTCATGTAAATGCATAAACTTGTTTTGCAGTAGGGGAAAATACACTCTGATTCTTTCTTTAAAAAAAAAAAGTAGACCAAAGTAGAAGTGGTACAGTCCAAACGCTGCATCCGTAACTGCATGCAAGGAGAAAGTAAGTCTGTACAAGTTTCCCACTGACACACTGGGGTTGTTAATGCTTTAACATCATAATTCACATAACAAATGGAGTACTCTGAGTCAGACACACGAAAATGGACGTTTTTACATCATTACTAGGAAATAACCTGATTTTTCTGTGTGAATATACCGTAAACTCGGAAAACAGGTTATTTCATGAAGCTGATTCTTGAGTGTTATCATCCTATTGGTGTGCATATAAATGTTTCAGATGCTGAAATGTTTGGTGTATCACTAATGATAGCATTTTCTGAGATACTCAGACACCCTTAAAGAAATAAAACCAAACCATCTTTCAATGTTATTTCAACATATATGAAAGCCATTTCTAAAGCATTAGCTGTTACTTTTTGACTGTATAGTCTTGATGGGTCGGACAACCCTCAACCCTCAATACAAAACGTATTTAGACTTAGAACAACTTTCTCTTAAAAATGAAAGCAGTTATCACGCTGGCTTTTAGCTTTCTGAAAGAGAACTGCGAGCTTGTTACTCTGAGCCGCTGAAAGCACACGCTCTGCTCGGCAATTTCCATCGAGCTAATTTAGTATTGCATCTCTGCCTCACTTACTGGAAAAAAGCTACATCAAAAGGTCCTTTTTTGACGTTGATGTGAAACAATGTTTAGTTAAGTTGACCTGGCATTGACGATAGATTAAGCAGGAGGGTATAGGCAGATAGATTCACAGAGAAGGGGCCGTCAGAGGCCTTTTTTCAAGAGACGAAATCCAGCATACTACTGCAAAATATATATATTTTTTCCCTTACAGAATATGTGTAGGAAGAGCACACCTTGTGAGTGCAGCATTTGTCAACAGATATATTATTAACCATGTTGATCTAAAGCATCATCAAAATGACATTACACCGAGTAGAGCAATTGGACTTCTCGTTCCCATCTCTGAGCACACGAGAGAGAGAGATGGTCGATGACTTGGCAGGCAAAGGAAGCAATTTCACCAAACTGTTTTTCTATCATGTTTTCCTACACCTAAGAAGAAGAATGCATTTAAAGAAGACGCTGACCCAAAAATATAGCAGTGCAATCTACTGCTCGAAAAGTCTGAAGGTTTTTAAAAGAGGTTTATTTTGCTCACCAAGGCTGCATTTATTTGATAAAAAATACAGTAAAAACAGAAATATTGCGAACTATTGTTGCAATTTAAAATAGCTGTTTTCTATGTGAATATATAGTAAAATGTAATTTATTTCTGTGATCAAAGCTGTATTTTCAGCATCATTACTCGAGTCTTCAGTGTCACATGATCTTCAGAAATCATTCTAATATGCTGATTTGCTGCTCGAGAAACATTTCTGATTATTATCAATGTTGAAAACAGTTGTGCTGCCCAATAGTTTAGCAGAAATTGTGATATGATTTATTTATTTAGTTTTCCATTGAAATAAGCATGAGATTTTGAAGTAGAAAAACTGAAATAATATTTATTAGCGATAGAGGCTATTTATATATTTTCTTAGTGATATGCTATTTACACTAAGTGCAAATAACTATAGATTATATTTATACTGTTAAAATAGCAGGATTTTCTACTACGTATTGCAAATAGTGGCAATTATCTGCACCTCATTATTGTAGTGCATTATAAAACAGTATGCAGTAGTAACGTATTGAGTGTGGATTATAATTTTAATTTTAATAATTAAATGGATTCCACCTTATTGGGACAATATAAGCCTTCCCTACACCTACTCTAACCCTACCCGATACTTTTTCAACTTTTTGATTATTTCCTTAATTTTTATTGAAAATAAATGCCTTTCTGACATGACATGAGATTTGAAAAGGGAGAAAAAAAAATGGCAAATTCAAACTCTCGTCAAAAATAACTACGCCATGTGCTTTACTATCTACACCTGGAGCTGTTATTAGACTATCGTCTTTGGTAGTGTTGACTAGCCCAATCACACATTGGTGGGCGGAGTTAGTGTAAATAGCCTCTGCCAACAAGGCGGGCTATTT
>NW_015542379.1:1091605-1096942 GCF_001515605.1 Sinocyclocheilus anshuiensis
AGTGCAAATAGCAATGGATTCTATTTACACTATGTTAAAATAGCAGGATTTTCTGCTATTTATACTACTTATTGCAAATAGTGGCAATTTTCTGCACCTCACTATTGTAGTACATTATAAAACAGTATGCAATAATAACATATTGACTGCAAATTCAAATTATTAAATGGATGCCACCTTATTGGGACAATAAAGCCCTCCCTACACCTACTCTAACCCTACCCGATACTTTTTCAACTTTTTGATTATTTCCTTAATTTTTATTGAAAATAAATGCCTTTCTGACATGACATGAGATTTGAAAAGGGAGAAAAAAAAATGGCAAATTCAAACTCTCGTCAAAAATAACTACGCCATGTGCTTTACTATCTACACCTGGAGCTGTTATTAGACTATCGTCTTTGGTAGTGTTGACTAGCCCAATCACACATTGGTGGGCGGAGTTAGTGTAAATAGCCTCTGCCAACAAGGCGGGCTATTTTCACTTAGTGTAATACTTTCTTGTAAAATGTACAGTCTTTGCTTTATTTAGGCCTACTTAACCATTTTATTTGGAAAAAAGGAAGAACAGTATTTATTTGAAATAAAAATATTTGGTAACATAATGTTTTACTGTCAGTTTTGATCAGTTTAATAAAAGTACTACTTCTTTCAACATACATACATAAACAAATATATAGATAGATGTATGTTTGAATGGTAGTGCATTTGTTGTATAAACTACTTATGGTGTTTTCCCTCTTTTTGCAAATGTATGTGTATGCATTTCAATAACCATTTTTTCCCCCTAAATTCTTTCTCTTTTGTTTAAATCTTAAATATTTAGAAATGTTCAATTTTCTTTTTTTTTCTTTTTTTAATTCAATTTGTTTGCCTTCTGTACAAGTACTTACAGATGATAAAAACACGTTTGGCAATTCAGGAGACCAGACAAAGCGACAGTCTGTGTTTGCATGTCATTGCTGTGGCCGAATGTGTTGTTTCGCCTCAGGGCAAAGCTGTGCAGCAGAAATCCTGACAGAGGGTCTCTCTAGGTGGAGATAAGCTTTCAGGAAAAACTGTACTTGAAGGCTGAGTGTACATCAGCTGCTGCCGTGGCATTGCCTAGTCTCTGACAATCTCATTTAGACGGAGCGTGAGCCTGGCGACCCCATTAACTCCAGTCTTTTCCTCCCATCTGTCAAAGCACACACAGTCACTTGGCATAAATATTACCAACCTCAGCGACAGGCTTGCTCAGCCAGCCCGAGTTCATCTTTCTGCTGACCTCCATTTAACCTGCAGAAAGCCTCGTCTCTGCAAAGCAGGCCTCAAAGTCTGCATTTCTTGCAGCTTTTGTCTGTTTCTCTTAATGCTCTGTAACCTTCCAAAACTCCAAGATGTTTTCGATGGAGATGTATTCCTCTCAAGCGATTCATGCAGAGATGAATTGCTCTGCTATTACCATTTGTTTAAAAAAAAACAAAAAAAAAACAGTATAGCAGAACTGGAAAGCGCAGGAAGGAAGTCAGCAGATGGCTTCAGACAACCTGATATGCATGCTTTTGTGGAGTTGACTAGCTCAGTCGGTGTCAGCAGTTCAGGATTGGGATTCTCTCTCTTCCTCTCTCTCTCTCTCTTTGACGTATTGGATTTCAGGAACCTGGACTATCTATGAAGCCATAACCAGATCTTCTGTAATCTCTGATAATGCTCCGCTCCCTGGCAGCAACAGGAAAGATGAGCAGATTACCTGATAGACAGAGCAATTAACCGTCGTCATCCTGCGCTGTAATATTTTCTTTATCTCTCCTGCACTTCGCCTGTACTCTGAAATGGCATTTCATGTAACATTAGGTGAGCCATCTATCTATCTATCTATCTATCTATCTATCTACCTATCTATCCTGTCTGTTGTACCTAATACTAGATGAATGTGGGTTTAGTATTTAGTTATTTATTTTCTCAGAATTTTCAGAATTATAAATAACATATGTTATATCATAATGCTTACTGGGCATCAATCTGACCCCAGCAAAAATACAATTACAACAATTAAAAAACTATCAAAAACACAGTTTAACCAATCCCAGTAAAATGCTAGCAGGAATGTGTACAGATAATTTATTCATATTTAATACCTGAGCACCAAACTTTCAACTTCCCTTCACCAAAAGCCAGGAATGAGAATTCCCAGCACGTTTCGCAAATGAAACACCCATTCAGTTCACGTACTGTATTTGCTGTAATTTAAATGCACGATCACCTCCAGAGCTCACAGACCCTCCCCTGCACACACACACACACGCACGCACGCATGGACGCACGCACGCACGCACACACACACCATCATCACACAGGGACTTTCTACTGACTTCTGCTGTTTCATACACATCTAATGTTAGATGCTAAATCTAACCCTCACAGCAACCCCAAGATTTTGATGAAACATTATTTAGTATGTTTATTAAGCAGTTTCCTCGAGGATGGTGCCTGGTCTCACGGTGCAACTGATTTCAGGTTTTACTATCCTCATGAGGACATGTGACTCTCTCTCTCTCTCTCTCTCTCACTCTCAATTCAATATGCTCTTTACAATGTATTTTCAAAGGATAGTGTATACATTGAATCTAGAACAGATATATGTGCAACAAAAACATGCATGTATATACATTTAAAAAGTAGAAGAAATCAACATTTTAGAATTCTATGAACAATTACAAATTCAACGTGGTTTCTCTCTCTCTCGCTCTCTCTCTCTCGCTCTCTCTCTCACAAACACACACACACACACACACACACGCACGCATTTCGCATTTGACGTCTCTGAAAGTCACCTCATGCCTGCAACAAAGCTAAAGAAGCATCTCAAGAACATTTGGATTTGTGCAGTGTGTCCAGATAGCGCCTCTCCCGCGCGTTGGTCGGTGGGCAGCGCGAGGCGTGTCTGCGGCGCGTTTCTCCTCACCACTCCCATTTACCGGCGGCTGAACTGCAGAAACAGCGCTTCATTTATAACGCACGCAGCTCAATAGACGTCTGGAGGAGAGGAAAGAACCGTTTCTCTCATCGGAGAGTCTCTCAACACCCGGCGGACGGGAATAATTCATCGGGGGCCGGTTGCGTATGACTTGGGATAATGTTTGGATATACTGGAGCACAGGCGAGGACTTCCAGTGATCGCGTGGATTAGGTGACTTTGATCCTTTTGTGCAGAACAACTACGTTTGCGTGCGTATGGCAGCGCCGTTTCAGTGGTTCAATGTGATGTGGATACTTGTCAAGGACATCGTGCGTAATAAATGAGCCGTTCCGGAGAACGACGGCGATGCATCAGAGCTCTGGAAAACACTCTCGTAGCGCTATTGTGATCGCGCGGTGGACGATGATCTTCGGCTGTCAACTCGTCTGAGAGTTCCGTCGGCTATAGGATCCGTCGGACCCGTCTGAAGAGCAAAGTTAAGCCCGAGATCGAAAAACAAGGTAGGCTTTCCAAAACCCACCTTATAAAGGGCGATGCATGTGGGTGCGCGGTCTAAATGGGGCATAGTGTCACACGCAAGACTTTGGTTCAGTGTATCCGTGACCTTTTCAGCGGGTAATGGATGAGAGATGCGCTTGATCTGTCTTTCATGGAGGCATGCGAGGAAAATGAGAGGCTGTTCGATGGATAGCATCGATCTGGTGCGTGCAAGGAAAATCATGTGGCGGTATTGCGCCTTTATGCTTTTTTAAAATGCGATTTTCGCCCAGACGATTACTTTGTGAAGTGTTTTCGCTTCGGTTTCCGAGCGAATTATCGTAGTGTAATGAAAAAGGGAAGAGTTTGATGGGATCGAGCGGATTTCAGGACCACGGACAGCACCCAATAGTGTTCGAGACGCGAGGGAAAGTCTTCCTGAGCCTGTGGCTGTGAAATACATATGCATTTTTAGTTTAATTGAGGTATTTTAAGAGTATGCATGGGGGTGTGATCAGATTGTGTCGGTTTGAAATCAAATTAAGGTGTGAATGACAATCAGGCATTTGTCAACGCTTGGGTCGACTTGCGTTGTGCATGAAGAGGTGCTGTGAAATGTTTAATTTCGGTCGGTCTGTCTGTCACACTGTACTTTTCTTTTCCTGTCTCACACACTTACACTAACACACACAGAGCGAGAGAGAAAAAGAGAGAACGCCTGGTAAAATGATTCTGAATGTCATATTTGACAAAAAAAATCTAACATTCTCAGGAACTATGACCCTGAACTAGCACTGCTTTGCTCTGTTGCCATGTGACAGACAGCAGTGCTGCTGCTGTGCATCCCAATACTGCTATTCCTCTCAGCCAAAAATAGATTGGCTGGCAAGTGGAGAATCACCAGTGATGCCTGCCGTTATTACATGTGAATCACAATGTGATTTCCAAATATGAACTGATTAGACTTCATTATCGGTAGACTGGTCTCTCTGTGTCCAGTTATTGGTATGTCACTGTGTGCCACACCTATGTCTGGTATCCTGTGGAAATGTTTGTAATTATTGCCCTTTTAGTGTGCTTGTGTGTCTGTGTGAGATTGTGAGACTCAGGTAACTTTCCCTTTAATCTCCGTCAGAGAACTAGACAACACGAGCAACTAAAGCCAAACTGTTATCTGGCTAAAATATATTTTTCAATAATATTAACATATCAATATATTTTAAATAATAAACAACATACAATATTAAACAATAAATGAATTAATAAATTAATAAGTTGTAGCCATATATATATATATCGTCTAATATATATTCTGGCAGCTTGGTTACATTTGGAGCTTGAAAAAAGGTCACCGACGAATGCATGCTTTCTGCACATTTTCAATGCAGTTGTTGACATGTTTCGAGAACAGGAGCTCTCTCTCTCTCTCTCTCTCTGTCTGTGTTTCTGTCTGCTGTCAGTCAGCTCCCTCAATATGACATGGCCACTCTGTCAGCTCTCTGGGAATTAGAGGGTGGGAGTGTATTACTCTGAATCTGGCAACCCTGAGGCAAAGCAAGCCCTCTCTCATGCCTCTGTTCTGCCTGGTGCCATCCTGCAATCCTGTTTACGCAACCACCCGTACTCTTGGCCTGCTTGAGTGTGTGTGTGCTGCTGGGTAACTTACAGGATCATGAAGGCTGTGGATTTGTTCTTTGGATGTGGGTATTGACAGAGGGAGCTGGGCAGTTCAGGGCTCCAGACTCATTATTCCCACTGGTCGCTCTTTTGCACGTTTTTTTTTATTTTTTTTGCGCTACAACATGCTATTAATCAATGCATGCGGATGAACTTTTATCATAGTTTATAGTTATATGGAAACGAAAGTAGTTAACATTCAACCCGTTCTTTTTCATCAG
>NW_015542379.1:1096986-1099543 GCF_001515605.1 Sinocyclocheilus anshuiensis
CGCGTCATTTTTGCTGAGCGCACCTTCTGCAATTAATAGTAAATATAACCAAAACAGGTTATTATAATTTTTAAATGAATAATAGAATAAATATAAGGAAAACTCGCCCACTCGATTTTGTAATATTCTTACATTTTGTTGTCCGTATAAAAGGTGCATTTCTATTAAAGGCACGTCCATGTGGAGATGGCGAGAAAGCACTAATTTATTAATAAATAATTAAAATGTCTTCTTTTCCCCCGACACGTTCATAATCACTTTGCCAGTGCTTTGAGGCAATTGCTTTATGCGCGAGCTTGAGCGCGGAATAGGCTCTAGCCTAATACGTCTGCCTATAGCCTATATTGAAGTATGGTTAATATATTATTATATTAATCAATTTAATATAACGTGCGACTAGTTGACTAGAAAAATCTTTAGTAGAGGGCAGGCCTACTTAGCACAAGGAAGCTCTCCATTTTTAAAATAAAATGCTATAGTTACGAAAAGTGCGACAGCAGCAAATCACGTCGTTATTGCACTGCACGAGTTATGCATGTGTAAGGAGTCAAATGTTGTTGTTGTTGTTTTTTTATCACCCTAATTAGATTATGAAGAATGATTTGTTGATCTTGTTTTCCCTTTAATACATACCTTCGGCAATATATTTTTCAATACCAAACCCTGGCAAAAAGTGGTGGGGACATGTCCCACCCGTCCCACCCGCAAATTACGCCTATGCATCTTAATATGTCTGGGTTTTCTAATGCAGCAGGTTTGCTTGGTAGCTCGCCCGATATGGCGTTGCACTTGTGTGGTGCTCCAGTGCGAATCGCGTGAAACTACAGTTCGACAAAACAGCTCAAACCAACTGATGGTTGCATGTTTTATATTACTTTTGCATTCATTAACACTGTAGGGTAGGTAATAAAAACCCAGCAATATGTGCCTGTACCAGCGTAATGAAACATGCCATGGCACGGTTACGTATTGAGCATGCATTTCAGCACAACTCACTGGACTTGAAACTGCCGCGAAACATGCAGTAAGGTACGTAATAACAGTGTTGCAGAAATGTTGCCACAGGTACGTATTTCCAATGAGCCTGGGTTGAATTCGTCACATAGCCAACAATATTCGTAGTATTAGTTTATGGATGTGAGTGGTTAAATTCTGTCAGAAAAGGTGTTTTCAGTTGCTTCTTGAAAGTTGTGATGGTTTCAACAGTTGGAAGCCTATTTCACCAGAGAGGAGCAGAGAAAGTGAAGGTTCTGGAAAATGACTTTGTGCCTCATTGGGAATTAACAATGAGGTGCTGCTCATTGAGTGGCCATAGCTGGAGAGAGGAAGCTATTTTATTTTATTTTATTTTATATTATTTTATTTTATTTTATTTTATTATTTTATTTTATTTTATTTTATTTTATTGTTTATTTATTTATTTTTGTATTTATTTATTTATTTATTATTTTATTTTATTTATTATTATTTTTTTTTTTTAACCATATCATTTTATTATTTTTTTGTCTAACCTTTTTTTTGGAACAAGACATGCATTGCAGAGGCAGTAAATATGCATGTGAGCATTCAAAAGCAGCTGCATGTCAGTCAGTGTGCTACTGATGCTGCAGAAAATAATGGAACTGTTCTATTTCATATTTTAGCACTGAAGTAATAGTGGTACCTTTGGCATCCCTGCTATCACATAAAAGGTTTCTGGGCATACAGTGAAACATGCTAATTACAGTCCATCCACCCATTCATTCTCTCCTCTCCTGCTTTAACATCTTGTTCTTATTCCACAATATAGCTCAAGTCTTGCATTTACTCTGCCTGGGAGAGGCTTCCCTCCTGTCCTCGCTCTCTTTCTTCTGCTGATCATTTTTTAATGCATCTGCAGTGTAAACAGTGCTCTCTCACTCAGCACTCTGGAAGAGGCTCTGGGAATGGTGAGCACTAATAGCTAATGCCTGTGGGTGGAACACTTACTGTGTGTAATGCCAGGGCATTGTGAGGCATGGCAGAGGGAAGGAAGGCTGGTTGTCTTTGAATGTCTACTCAGCTAAACAACAACCAATTATCTCAATCACTGTTGTGTGAACGGTACACAGGGTTGGGTGTTGACAAGGAGGTAAAAATAGTCCCGTCTCAAACTTGTAACCATTGAGTGTGTGTGTAAACAGGTTTATGTTGGAAACCTCTGCTTTTATGTGCATTTGACCAAGTGTTTAAACTGTAAAGGAGATGAGAACAGTGAGGAAAACACTGTAAAAACTCTGTTAAGTCTGTTAAAACAGACACATCTTTTGTAGTATAGGCCTAGTTTGTATAATTGTTTTCTAGTATAAATATCTAAACATTCTTGAATGGATTGAGGAGCAAAATGACTTAAGATATTAAGTTTTGTTTTCTGAAAAAAAAGTATTTAGTAGTATTTTGTTAGTTTTTGCTTAAAAACAAGAAGAAAAAAAGATCTGCCAATAGAGGAAGAGTAATGACCTTAATTCAAAGGCAAAACAAGATTATTCACTCTCTCTCTTTTTTTTTGTTTTCTTATGTTGAGCCAAGAAGTCAGAAA
>NW_015542379.1:1099607-1109498 GCF_001515605.1 Sinocyclocheilus anshuiensis
TATATATATATAGTATATTAATTATTTAAAACATGCTCTAGTAATCTTTGTTTTATTTACAAATTAAAAAAAAAAGTACTGATGGTAAAAATCATGAATTAAAATCTTACAAATGTATATTTGCATGCACATTTCTTTATTTTTTTAGAAATAAAAAACAATTTTAACCACATTTTACAGTAAAATTACATTGTATTCTACAATTAACTCATGTTTCCCAACATATGGCAATGCAACCAATTACTATGCTGTTTTATTTATGTATTTATTCATTAATTTCTTTATTCATTACATTATTTGTTTTTACTGCAAAACATTACAAAGACCTATTTATAGTGCAGGTTTGAGAAAGTGATAATTTCTTTGCTTTACGGTATTTTTCTTCTCCCTGTATTAGCAGTTTTTAGTGAGTTTATCATTGTCTGTCTGCCTCTGTACACGCTCTAACAAGATATCCTCATTTAGCTCGTTTATTAAAATATAATGACTTGTTTGAAGTGAATGTTCTGAAATCTTAATACAGAGGAGAAGCAAGCAACGATGCATGAATATCTTTATGAGCATTACTGCATGACTGGACATGATTGGTTCTTCCACAGAAACATTTACTTACCGCCACAGTTTGCTCCGTATGTATTTAATAATGGAGAGCATGTTTCATAATGTTTGTATTATTCATATATCACATTGAGTTATTACACAAAACAATGTATTTGTGGGATGATAGTAGTGAACAAGGAAATGAAAGGTCAAACTTTGCATGCAATGCAAAACATAAGTGACACAAGCCTAATGGAATATACCTGTTCTCACCGCCGAACATCTAATTTTACCCGGTGCATCACTGAATCGGTTTCATCTGGTTATGCTCAGTGCATAGATTTCTGCACCTCCTGTTGACATGCATCATGCTTGAAAAATAATGGTGATGTACTTGGCCTGATTGTTGGCGACAGAGAGATGTTTATTAATGCATCGTGCTATAGTAAGTGCGGTTGTGTGATTTGCAGAGACAGTGTGAATCCATCCTTTCATAGTCCATCAACACAGCGTTTGCTATAAACAGCTTCAGAAGATGCCAAATGAGCATTATAGTGTGGCATTAAAGACAATTAGGATCCGGTTGCATGTCGATAGCTACAGTGTACAATACAGAATGTATCCAAATATAATCATAAAATGAACTCTTGCTTCAGTTTATCAATTACATGCATTAACTTTATTCGACTGTCCAGTGTGTTGACTAATTATTCTTTTACAGTGTATTTGAGGAAAAATAAGTTGCAGCTTAAAATGATGTGCAATGCTGTGTATCTTCATCCATCATGTGCTAAAAAAATTACAGTTTAAATGTATGTTGAATGATTGCAGTGGTAAAGGCATTATGGGATGACATAACGGTATATTTTATTAACTGATATAATGTTAATACTGTATATTAACCTATCTGAACTGCTACAATTTGATTTGGACTTATTATAGACTAATATAGTGATAACCAGCATACAGTGAATTTACTTTGAAACAGTTTTATCTCTGAAATTGCTAGCTACAATTATTAAAATAAGTGAATTTCACAGATAATTACAAAGAAACAATAAGTAACACTGAATTAAGTGGTATTTTTTTCAAGGCAAAAAGACTGAAATATAATTTTATTGTAACACTCAAATAAACTTTGTTTTATCAAAAGTTTTGAAAAATATTTTTTACAGTGTAATTAGGACTTACTTTGAAGAAATTTTCTCTCAGAAATTGCTAGAAAATGTCACAAATAATTAAAAAGGGACAATAAGTAAAACATTACGTTTTTAGGGTAAAAAGACTGAAATAGTATTTTCTTGTAAAGTACACTCCAATAATCTTTGTTTTATTAACAACTTTGAAAGTCTTTTTTTTTTAAGTGTAATTATACAGATGGTAAAATAAAAGGACGTATGAAGGCCAGAGCTAGTGAACAATCATAAAATTACCTCAAAATATACACTATTCATTTTTGTATTTTTTTCTGAGTCCATACACTGGCAGATACTTGTTTTTGTTGCAAACTTGAACTTGCTCCATTTTGATCAATTTTAATAAATAAATTATAAATACATACATGCATACAAACATACATTCATACATAAATAAAATCAAAACAAATAAAAAAAAGTATATATTTTTTTATTTTTTATAATAAATGAAAGAGTCGTTTGCTAATGCAACGCATTTTCTGACCCCTAAAAATGTACATTAGAGAACATATTGAATTATGTTCCCTTAATTTATTCCTTAAAATTGTCTTCACTTGGTCTTAAAAAGGTCTTTAAAAAGTCTTAAATCTGCAGCTCATTTATTGCTGTTTGTTATGGCCTCAGATTCCGACAAACACGGCGTGCCGTAACAGCCTCTTCCCGCAGGAAGGTTTGCCCAAAATAGCCGGTCAATCATCTTCTCGGCATTTGATTAACTCACTTCCTGTCAGTGCGGGAACACATCCAGTGGCTAATGGATTTTAACTGCTGTCTTCTTTACCTGTGACCCAAACACTGCATGAGAGCTGCTGTCGGCCGCTTGCACTCGTCGTTCTCTGCTTTTAGCGTTTCTCTCTCTATAGAGCATGCAGCAGTTTATTCCATCTGCATTTGCTCCAAATTTGCTGCAAATTCATAATCATTCAGCAGGGAAGGCTGTCGGGAAATGAGCAGAAAGCACAGGCTTTATATGACTGATGATGCCAGATACAATGAAATGGCTTGTACGATAATAATTAATGATGATGTGGTAACTATGACAACAGCCGCGGTCATGAAGATGATATTTAGATTATCTACAGACTACCGTAGTGCTATAATGCGTCAGAAAAGGTTTAGTTGGGTTGTTTTTGTGAAAAGGAGCCAGAGAAAAGGCAAATACCTAATGTATACTCCATACTGTCACAGAATGAACCATTAATTAGAAGTTACTAATGAGTCTTAAAGGGATAGTACACCCAAAAAGTAATGTGTAATCCTTTACTCACCCTCGAGTTGTTCCAAACCTGAGTTTCCTTCTTCTGTAGAACATAAAAGAAGATATTTTGAAGAATGTTTGGTCCCCATAGACTTCCATAATATGGCAAAATACTATAGAAGTCAATGTGGACCAGAAACTGCTTGATTACCAACATTCTTCAAAACATCGTTCTGCAGAAGAAAGAAACTCGTGTAACCTGAGGGTGCCTAAATTTGGTTGAACGATCTATTTAAAGGGAAAGGAAATGTGAAATTGGCTTTTTGTGTCGAACATGAAGTCGGTTTGTAAAATAAAGAGAGATCCTGCAAAGTACGCCAAGTATTGAAAGCAGATTTGCATGAGAATGAGACGGTGTTACGCTGGATGATTTGTCTGACTGCTTTGCAACCATTTCATTATTAAAGCCATTAGGCAACACAGATGGTTGTTAGGTGAGAAGATCATTTGTATGTGGACATGTGCAGTTAAGTATTAATGTTTAAAGATGAATTACAAATGCACAGATGAGGGCTTTCATTTACAGATTTCTTTCTTACTCATTGGTTGTGTGCTTGTGTGTCAAATAGACTGACAGATATTGTTTCGGCTCATTACAAGCAGCTAATAGCGTGCTGCTCATGGCTTCATTGCTCTTCAAGACTCTCAAGGTGAAAGTGTCTTTTCATTGCCGGGTTGAGTTAATGGACCTACTTAACCTGGCCATGTTTGAGCCGCATCCTGCACAGAGCACAACATCCCCACAGTGCACTTGTAGAGTTAGAGGTTGAGGCTTTCTATGAACATCTCCCAGTGCTTCATGCTGAAATAGTCACAGCATTGTGAATAACAGGCTATAGGGTTAGATTATGTCTCTGTTTAGTTCACCTAAAAATTAAAGTTTGCTGTTAATTATCTCACCCTTGGGCCATCCAAAATGTAGGTGACTTGTTTTCTTCACTAGAACAGCAAAGAAGATTTGTTGTTGAAGCTCCTTGGTGATTCATATAATGCAAGTCATTGGCTACCGTCACTTTGAGAGGCAAAAAAGCACATACAGGCAATACAGAATGCATCCCTGTGGCTCCTAAAGATATATTGAGTTCTTATGAAGCGAAACAATCGGTCTGTGCAAGAAACTGAACATTATTTTACAACATTATTACCTGTAATCCAGAGCCTCAGGCACACGGTCTGAAGCTGAGGCTTTCTATGAACATCTCCCAGTGCTTCATGCTGAAATAGTCACAGCATTGTGAATAACAGGCTATAGGTTTAGATTATGTCTCTGTTTAGTTCACCTAAAAATTAAAGTTTGCTGTTAATTATCTCACCCTTGGGCCATCCAAAATGTAGGTGACTTGTTTTCTTCACTAGAACAGCAAAGAAGATTTGTTGTTGAAGCTCCTTGGTGATTCATATAATGCAAGTCATTGGCTACCGTCACTTTGAGAGGCAAAAAAGCACATACAGGCAATACAGAATGCATCCCTGTGGCTCCTAAAGATATATTGAGTTCTTATGAAGCGAAACAATCGGTCTGTGCAAGAAACTGAACATTATTTTACAACATTATTACCTGTAATCCAGAGCCTCAGGCACACGGTCTGAAGCATGTTCATGACATTCAGTTTCCTGGAACAGTGTTTTCATTTCAAAATGTTCTTCATCCATTCTAGCTTTTCTAAGTCATTTTAATTTTTTTTTTTTTTTGTGGTCCACACTGAAATATCAGAAAATGCTACAGTTGTCTTACTGTGCATGCATAAACAGTAATACAAGCTCACTGAGATGATACCGAGAGACCAGATATAACAATATTCTCGCACTGTTCTTCTGGCATTTTATTAGCAAAACAGCTATTAGATGTATGAAATGCAACTGTCATCATGTTTTGCTGCAGTGTCTGCAAAATATCTGTAGGAACATAATATAAAGATTGTAGAAAGTAACCCGTTTCTTTTGCTTGTAAAAATGAATAGCACATACCACACTCTAAAAAATGCTGGGTTGTTTCAACCCAATGTTGGGTCAAATATGGACTAACCCAACTGTTGGGTTAAAAAGTTCATTTAAAAATGTAACCAAAATTTAACCCAACAGTTGGGTTAGTCCATATTTGACCCAACATTGGGTTGAAACAACCCAGCATTTTTTAGAGTGCAGGATATACAGATATACACATAGATATCAATATTTTTACTTAGTATTTGTGTCTTGTTTTCCAGTACAAATATATAAACATTCTTAAACCAAAATACATTTTGTTCTGCTTCTTAAGTAAACTGCTCAGAAAAAAACAACTCTTTTTCAGAAAACAAGACTTAATATATTATGTCAAATAAGATATTAAGTCTTGTTTTCTGAAAATAAATAAATAAATAAAATAAGTTTTTGCTTAGTGTGTTTTAACGAGAAAAAAAAAAAAAACTGCCAGTGGCGCAATAAACAATAATCCTGATTGCCCATTAAATAAAGTTCATTTTTCTTGCCCCGTTAGCAGTATTTTTTATTTTTTTTGTCTTGTTTTAATCATTAACTCATTTAATTTTGTTACATTTGATAAGTTAGAAAATAAGATTTAGGATCAGATATAACTAACAGTTTGCACCAACTCAAACCCTCTTTTTCTGGCGTTAAAAATGTGATTTACTAACATTTACAGTAGGCAGTTTTTTTTTTGCGTCATTATTTAACTCCTTTTTGACTCTGCAGAACAAAAGCACTGTCTTGGTGTGAAAGGAAGGTCAAAACATAGAGAAATGTGTTTTCAAATGCATCGGGATGAGTTTAGACGTAGCCTCACTCTGCACATTTTTAGTAGATTGCTATTACTATTATTTGAAAGAACTATACTGTAAGAAATGCGATTTCTAGTTTGTGCAAATGAATAACATATTCATACAGTCATTATAGAGATTGCATCAGCTCTTGGTTGTTAAAGGAGAGTAAATGCAATTGCTTACGGTGGTGCTCATTCATGACTGCCTTCCTTTTCTGAGCTATTGCATTAGCAGAATTCATTTTTTCCCAGCTGGGCAGTTTAAATGTTACATTGGGCTTCACTTCCAAGCTATCATTGCCATTAGTTATGATTCAGACTTTGCATTTCTTCTTTTCACATTAGATCATCCACATTCAGAGATGAAGGAACTCGTTTATCGCTAATACAATGTCTCGAGTCTTTACAAAAGAAAGATTTCCCACAACATTTCATAAGTCATGCGAGTCAGCGAGTGCTGAAATCTCTTGTAAGCGGATTGGTTTTGGCAAATGTTTAGCGTCTGCCTTGGACTTCTCTGTTACAGACCTAATGAACTCTGGCAACAGAGGAAATCAGTCAAAATCCTGACAGACGCTGCTGTAGGGAATACAACTAATTCTGTTTAGACATTAGTATCAAGGTTAACCGAACCGAGTCCCTTTCAGTTTAGTTAGAGATGAATTACATGTATTTACCAACCCGAACACACAGATGCAGGATAGAGGGATTATTATTATTTTTTGTTTGTTTGTTTTTAACTTCCCCACCTGTCGACTTTATCTGCTAATCATGTTAATCTCAAAATTACTGAAGGATAATTTTCTTATGTATTTATGTTGAATGTAAAAAAAATATTATTTCAATATTAATTAATAATAATTACACTATTAATTTAGTTTAATAAAAAAATAAAACGTTTTTTTTAATATTTTATACATATTTGAATAGGTAAATGTTTATATATTTTGTAAAAAAAATAAATAAATAATAGTTAACCGAACCGAGTCCCTTTCAGTTTAGTTAGAGATGAATTACATGTATTTACCAACCCGAACACACAGATGCAGGATAGAGGGATTATTATTATTTTTTGTTTGTTTGTTTTTAACTTCCCCACCTGTCGACTTTATCTGCTAATCATGTTAATCTCAAAATTACTGACCAAAATATGAATTGACAAAGTTTATATGTTGTTTATTTATTTTTAATCATTCAGTGCAATTAAAAACAAACAAACAATGTTTTAGAAGGAACGTGTAGAGTTTATTCATATTCTTGGATGATATATATATATATATATATATATATATTTGAATATTAATTAATATTAATTAATATTAATTTCAAGATTAAATTAATATAATTTAAGTAATACATTAATACATTTTTAATATTAAATATCGAGATTTAGATCTGCTGCACAGTTATGCTCAAGGATAATTTTCTTATGTATTTATGTTGAATGTAAAAAAAATATTATTTCAATATTAATTAATAATAATTACACTATTAATTTAGTTTAATAAAAAAATAAAACGTTTTTTTTAATATTTTATACATATTTGAATAGGTAAATGTTTATATAGTTTGTAAAAAAAATAAATAAATAATAATAATAATAATAATAATAATAATTTATTTCTTAACGCTTCACAACTCCTTTGTAAGTCGCTTAAGATAAAAACATCTGCTAAATGACTAAATGTAATTGTAATAATAATAATAATAATAATAATAACAACATTTTGTTAAAGTTCGGTCATGTTTTTGTCATCCTGCACATTCTGCACTAAATTAAATCCTTTGTAACTTTGGTAAAATAGACTAAAATTATTGACAGAGTTGTCTTTTTTAGACAGAATATTCACTTAATAAAAGTCAAATTGATTCAAATGCTTGACTGTAACATTATGGCATGAGAAAATACTGAAAGAGAGCAGTTCCTGCCAAATAGGACTGGTATAGATTGCTTTACTTATGCTGAGCCACCATTTTAAAAAATTCAAAGCCTTAAAGGTCCCCTCAAATCTAGAAAAATACACTCATATACTATTTAGCTGGTGACAGGAGAGACTAATGGAGCTCTCTTTTCTCTTCTGTGATGACTTCAGGTCCCTCACTGCCAACAACACTGCTGCCTGACTGACTTTCACTCTTAAAGGAACAGTTCACCCATAAATGAGATTTCTGCTCCAAGGACCAGAAACAGCATAAAGGCACTGTAAAAGTAGTCCATGCTACTTGTGCACTATATTATAGGACTTCTGAAGCCATACGGTTTGATAGAAACAGTGAAGGGGAAGTCATATGACTTTAAATATCTCTTGTGAAGAAAAGAAGTGTGCTTAATTGTACTGAGTGTGCACTTATTGTGTACTTCAAACTTAAAAAATATAATAATAAAGAAGTAGATTTTTAAAAAGTGCGCTATGCAAATAATGTAAAATGAAATGTTTTACAGAAGTACACTTATTTTGATGTTTGACTAACATACTAAAACACATGCAAAGTACTTGATTATCATTTTACTGTATTGTGTTGTTGCACATTGCATTTGAATTTAGTATATTTTAAATGTACTAAATTGCAACTACATGGCACACAAGGTCCAATAGAAATTACATTAAAGTATATTTTAGTTGATCATAAATGTTTGTCAGTACATTGAGCAGTAACTTTAACCAAATGTCAAAGAAAGTCTGGAAAGAGCAGATCAGAACAGGAACTTTCATTGTCTCGTCTTCATCCTTATTAAAGCACATGCAGTTCATTTAGTCAGCATCCCTAACACATAAAATCACTTTTAATCAAGCCAAGTCATTACAGAGTTATTAAACTTTGAATGCACCCAGTAGTAAATTATTACTGCTTTCATTATCTTCTATATCAATTTGCGCATTCTGCTAATATCTGTGAATAATTTTAATACCCCTCAAAATGACCGTCCTGAGTGATATTCTCAAGTAATTAACTGTGACTTTTAATGGCCTCTTTATTCTGATCAAATGTCTTATGCCTGCTCTCGGTATGTAACGCTCACGCTGTGTGACTGCAGTGTTAGAAATGCAAAGATTATAATACGTGTGTATGAATACACAAGGCCAAGAAAGAGAAAACTAGTGAACATTTACTGTATGAATTAATGGTGGTGGCCTAATTTAAGCATTGTTTATACTGTTTTGTATATCTGTCTTGTAACCTAAAGGTCACATAATGTGAAGTTTATATAAAATAACAATATTCAATATCATTTTTGATACCATGGTGAAAAATTTTCAAAACATTAAGAGCATTTGAACAGTATCTTAGTTAATTTACTTTTGACCATGTTCAAAGTCTTTTATTATCAACTGAAACTCTTGTGTCTGAGATTCTTCAGTTCCAGTGGCTCTATAAAAAAAAAAATAAAATAAAATAATAATAATAATATGAATGATACATTTATTATTATTATTATTATTATTATACAACTGTACTATGAAACAAACACATTTCCTAATAAGTATATTCATTATTTTACATTACAGTAAAAATAGTAAAAATACATATAAAGTACATACATATGAAGTAGTAAAATTACAACACTAATGCTTTAATATCTTCATTTGCAAACCCTCAAGCTTTTATTTTGGCCGAAAGTTTTGGTGACAACAGGTTTACAAATGCTTTACATTACAACTCTAGTGAAATGCTGTGATCATATGTCCACAAAAATTACAGAAGTTATGCAAATGATGATAATAAAGCATAATTGGTGCATGTTGTGTTCCCAAATGCGCATAAATTCACAAAGCCGGTATCTGTGCATCAATACTGTGGGAAATTAGTATTGAGATATTTTAGAATCAATATCTATTGAAAAATCGAAACAACACTTTATAGACATGATTATGGTATATAAAAGTAATTGGAGATTGAATTTCCAACAGAAATATCTGTATGATGATATATATCATTACTGTAATATAAAATTACTCATACCATATATGAGAATCACCCATGCATATTTTGAATATTCTTGCCCAAACATTAGTAGAAAATGTGAATAAAAAGTGTCTGGACCTGCTCATGAGAGAGAAAGTGTGTGTGTGTGTGTGTGTGTGTGTGTGTGTGTGTGTGTGTGTGTGTGTGTGTGTGTGTGAGAGTGTGTGTGA
>NW_015542379.1:1109671-1109849 GCF_001515605.1 Sinocyclocheilus anshuiensis
GTTTGGAGGAAGGCGGAGGTCTGATCAATCAGCAGCGCTGCAGCAGACGCCGGCCTGTGGAAGTGAGATTAGTGAGATTATCTAGTGATTAGATTGCTGTCGGACCGCCGCATGTTCACACACATAGAAGTCACACGTGCACCTCTGGGCCGCTGATCTACACGCATGGGTGCCGACG
>NW_015542379.1:1113803-1118651 GCF_001515605.1 Sinocyclocheilus anshuiensis
GACTGATCAAAGCATTGATCCGTTATTGCTTATATTTTCTGAGTCCTCCAGGCTCAAGGCTCTTAATGTGGCCTTTCTCCAGCGCTTCTTCAGATCATAACATTAGCAAACTGAGCTCCCGTGCAAGGCCCTCAATGTATATTACATCTAATTGGTGCTTGATACAGAGGTACACACACACACACACACACACACACACACACACACGCAGTCCGTGCTACTCGTCCAAAAATAGCAGGACTAAGCATCAGCAAACTCGCCGGTCTGGTGAAACGTTTGATTTGAGTGTGAGTGTTTGGCGTTTGGAGGAGACGCACGCAGGCGGAGGTCTGATCAATCAGCAGCGCTGCAGCAGACGCCGGCCTGTGGAAGTGAGATTAGATTGCTGTCAGACCACCTCATGTTCACACACACAGAGAAGTGACACGTGCACCTCTGGCCCGCTGATCTACACAATATTCAGCACATTACTTCAGTACAGTACACTGCGGTGCCATGACTTGTATATTCTAGACAATATATATATATATATAAATATATATACATTTTATCAAATTATAACAAATAATCAATAAAGAAATCAATTAATTAATTCATGTATTTACTGTAATATTAATCAGAGCTCAAATTATTCAATTCAATTGCTACTTTTTTCGACTTTAAATCTAATTTAAAATGACATTTTTACTCCAGTTTGTTTTTGAAATACAATCATTGTAGGGTATCAGACCGAATCAGACAATCTAAGATTTGGTCAAAACATGGTTGAAACATGAGGAGCCAAATTCCACAGAGGCCCAAGACACAGGATGTTCGTAAATCAGATCTTGGCCCCACAAGCCTGAACCAACTAGCAGCTTTGAGTAGCGCACAGCATTTAAACAAAAGAACACTTATTGACAATTCCAAGGAGATTGTCAATTTTGGGGCAAGATTCCCTTTGAGCTAAATTGACCTGTTTCACTTACATCATTTACGAAGTGGCATAACTGTAATAACAGATTTATACATTAAGTAATTAAGATATTACTAATAAGCTTGGTAAAAAAAACAAAAAAAGACTATATAGGCTAATATTGTGCATATATTGGTGCATAAACGGTAACACTTTACAATGTGTTTTTTTTTTTTTTTACTTAACATTAGTTAACACTAGTTCATGTTAACCTCAGCATTTACTAATACATTTTTAGGATCAAAAGTTGTATCTGTTAGAATTAGTTAATGAACTAACATGAACATTTTTTATTAATATTAACTACGCCAACAAATGTTAATAAATACCACAACAATATATTGTTTGTTGTTAGTTCATGCTAATGCATTAACTTAAGTTAAATATTTGTTAAATATTAAATTATATACAGTGCACACACACACACACACACACACACACACACAAACACTAGGGCTCCATGATATATCCAATTATTGCAAGTGCACAAATCACGAATGCAATGATTTTAATACTTCAAATATCTTATAAAAAGTCAGAAAAAATATTTTAAAAAAGCTGCTGTCAACAAAAATATCATTGTATCACATCGCATTTAACAAGTTATTGCATACTTCATAATATTATGCCGCCCTAGTATACACACTTTTTTTCCATTTCATTTTGATGTTTATTGAAGTTTATTAGGACATTTGCAAAATCACACAGCAGGGTTTTATACTGCATTTAAAATGCTGATACAGTGTTGAAAAAGAATGTAACATTCTCAATTTGACCTCCTTACATTGATGATTACAGTTTCCCATAGGTTAAGCACTGAGTATTTGTTAATCAAGAATAAAATCTTGATTTTTAACAGTTGTCTGGCCCCGTTTTTTGCTCACAGCAAAACCGCTGCAGTTTCTTCCAATTAAAACAATAAAAACGGTGAGCTTGAACAGGCTCTCGTGGGATCCTGCTGTTCCTGGAAGGAAAGATCAACATTTTAAAGTGCAAATCTCTAAGTGTTTATCTGCATTTAGTGTTTCCTAAGGCCAGCGGTGCTCTGTTTTCAGGCCTACATGCATTAAGATCTGGTTCTGGCACAGATTCACTGATGAAATATTCATTGCAGTTTGGCAAATATGATTTCAAGGCAAAATTGCATTTTAAAAATCGACTTTATTTTATTGTAAATAAATAATCCCCCACCCTTATTTATGTAAAGCATCCAGAATTGATTCTATCATCACATATAAATAAAACCAGAACTAAAACTTTATGGTTATTGTGTTTTTTATGGGCTAAAGCAATGTGGAGCTTTGAAATGTTTACATAATTATGTTACTGCAACATCTTCTTTAGAATAACTCCTTCAATATTCAACTTTTCAAAACTGTCTAATTTTTCGTAGCTAACGATTTAAAAGCACCATATTAATATCATAAATCATTGACAAAAATAGTTGATAAATGTTTTTGTCGTCGAATTGTCGTTTGATCTCACATAAGCTAAAGTAAGGGCCTGCAATAACATGGTTTGTCCAGTGTGGTGCTGTAGCGCAAAGCTGTAATTCAGTCCTCCTGCATGCAAACCAACAGAAGAAGACACTGCGCTTATGAGAATATCGGTGCGTCTGTAATCACATACTGTATGAGCAGGTACTACATTTGATTTGAACTTACTTGGTGACAGACATAATGTTGTGAATTAAATAGTTTATCCAAAAATAAATATATTATCACTTACCTTTATGACTTACAAAAGGAGATGTTATGCAGAATGATACATCAGTCTCTCATTTTGCGTCAAATATATTTATTTTTATTGTAAAAAATTATGTAATTGTTTAAAAGTAATATAATTGTTTGACATTGTCAAAAGCTGAAGTGAATACCATGTTTTATTTATTAGAATGCGTATAACTCAATATGCAACTAAATGCAAAAGCTGAATAATTGAACGAAGACTACTGATTAATTGGTGAAATAATCGATGATTAGTTGATTAATCGTTCTAATAATATTTAGATTAATCAATAGATTAATGCTACTGACTGCAAGGAGAACAATGGATGCTGAGATGTTTTTCTTTTTAACATAAATCACTTCAAATTCAGTTTCTTGCACAAAGACTTGGAATATAGCACAAGTTCCATGGTGGGCTTTTATGATGCTTTTTTGGTATTTTTTTGCATCTTTTTTTGGAGCCTAAAAGCTTTAGTATCTATTCATTGAAATTGCATGTAAAAAGCCTTCAGAGCTTTTCCTCTGGTCTTCCATGACAGAAAGATAGTAATTTGGGTTTAAAGCAGAAAATAATTTGATGTGCTCCACAAAAGTTAAATAAATTCCATTGAAAATTGTAATTTTGGCTCCACTTATAAATTCAAGCTGGTTTTCAGTTTTACTGGTTTTAAATTTTGCATTGAGATTGTATGTCATCAAACTTCTGCTTTACATATTATTATTATGTTTAGTATATAAAACATTTAATCTGGCCATTTCAGTGAACTGAAATACATAACAAAGGCGTCCTCGTTCTTTGAAAGACGTCTCATGTCTGCTTCGTGTCTTTTGTCTGAGAGCTTGAGTTTTGTTTCTGTCAGATCTTAAATGAGCCGTTCACTGTGATTATTGAGTGACTGCATGATATTGCAGCCTAACAGACATTTCCAGCTTTTTTTCAAATTTGTTTTGTTTCACAGAGCTGCCTCAGATGTGTCAGAATGCAGCATCCTTCACGCTGTCTGTCTGCTTGCACACACTCAAACTCACACACTCACACACTCACGCTGGAAGGACTGGAAATTGTCAGCGTTGAAATATACGACATGTTCACGCTGAAATTTACACTTGCATGCCTTCCCAAAGTGAAAAAAATTAACTATAATGCAGGGTTATTATAGTTAACACAATTATTTTTTTCTTTTGTAAATAAATAATTATTACCTATATATACAATCTCTGTGTGTGTGTGTGTGTGTGTGTATATATATATATATATATATATATTAGTGGTGTCAAAATTAGCGCGCTGACGCAGGGGATTAATTTTTAAAACAATATTTAACGCAATTAACGCAGGGGCGGGGCTAGGGTTGGCCACCCCACTCACAACTGCTGCTTCTGTCAGTTTTTCTCTTGACAAGAAGTGCATTTATTCATTCGCTGAACGACTGAGAACAGGAGATGTTTCAGACGCCTGCTCCACTTCAGTTTAGCGCCAGGCGCATGTCAAACGAGCGCGGAAATGGTACTGTGCTCGCAGCGCGTGCTCTTCAATTGCACGCATAAAGGCGCCGGCGCGAGCTGTAGCCTGCATTCTTTCAACTCTAGGGGAGTTGGAAAATGAGCCGGTTTTCAAAAATAGTGGCGTGTTCCTTTAAGAAAATGTCTCTGAAATGGTTTTCAAAACTGTCTTGGAGCAGCCCAGCACTGTCTCACTCATATAACACATAAAGGCGCCGGCGCGAGCTGTAGCCTGCATTCTTTCATATCAAAGCGCGAAATAAACTACGTGCATGCAATGCCGTGGTCAGTTAAAGCGATTAAAGCTGCGATTAAAGCTGCCTTAAAACTGTGCATGCATGCATTATATTTTATATGAGTCACATATAAAGGAACACTCCACTATTTTTGAAAATAGGCTCGTTTTCCAACTAAGAACTTGTATAGCTTTAAGAATTCACCCATATTTAATTTAGAATTTAGTGTTTGAAAATTTCAATTTCTGTATATTTCTGCTGAAGGGCACAGGTAAATATGACATTTATTATGATGGGTTTATGTGAAGATTGTTTTAAGTTCACTTAAATTAGAAGTAATTTTTTAAAATCTAATAAATGTTCAAATTAATAGCTCTCAATTATACTGTAATGTTGAATGGCTATAGTCAATGGTTAAATATTAGGG
>NW_015542379.1:1119112-1121114 GCF_001515605.1 Sinocyclocheilus anshuiensis
TAATAATAATAATAATAATAATAATAATAATAAATTATTATTAATAACAAATCTAATATGGGAAATATTCTTGTTTTCCATTGTCACTCTGTTGTTCATCTAGTTAGACCTGCAGGCCTTTATCAGTGCAAAACTGAAAGTCAGCTTTGGGCCTTTGTGAAATTGACATCACAAAATGATTTCATTAAAACTCTATTTAACCCATCGCTATAGAAACCACACACTCAGAGACACAAAGGTAAGACTGTCATTGAATTTCACCGGAGTACAGCATGCACAGTATGTTTCACTTTAGCATTAAATGTTTTCCACTGACAGCTCAATTAATCATGTTAACTGAAGACAGAGTTTCTCTCATCAAACGGTGTTCATGCATTCTCCCGTCTGTTGTCAAGGTACGAATGTAAAGAGCCCTGCCTTTAACTAGGGCATCCCTTCTACCTGCCGTCCCCGGATGATGGCTGAAAATAGTAATGAGGAGGATGCAGGAGAGAGTCATTTGCATGTGTCTTCCAAAGCAAGCTACTGTAGTTTCATTGTTTAATGATCAATTTCCCTCTTGCATGTCAAACCAAGGTGCCATCGCTGCGTATTGATGAATATTAAACATGCCTTTGTAGTATTGGCTTATATAATGAATAATGCAGGCCGAGATTTTGTGTATATATATTAGCTTTCTCTTGAAACACAACAGTGTGCAGATTGGTTTCCGCCTCCTTTATACGATCTACAAAACAGTCTACAGAAGTAGATATATCGGGTCCGGAGGGATCGAGGACCGTCGTTGTGCCCACATGTTTTCTTATTGCCGCCGCTTTGAAGGAATCAATAATTTATTTTGCCAATTTGCATTTAAATTCAGCGGACCTTGTGATCCCGAGCCATGCGAGACAAAAGATGCATAGCCAGCACAAACTTTTCAAAGGAAGGTTGCTTCTTTAACTTTTGGAATGGAAAATACAGGCTCTTTTGGAAGGAAAAAAAAAAGAGAATATGAAGATCAATGAGAATGGAAACATCAAACATCAGTGCGCTGGATGGTTGGGCAGTTAGAGCGCAGATGAAAGCAGGAGCGAGTGTGGAGGAGAGTGATCATCCAAACAATACAATAGCAGGAGCATATATGTTCTCTTAAGGCTTTTATTTAATGTTATACAGCTGTTAGGTCAGGGTGGTTGAAGAGTGCTGACAGCTCTACTGCGAGTGTGATATTGTGTAAACATGACGAAGCTTTGATCCACGATGAACTTCACACTCTGACTTGCAAGATAATGGTCAAGCATGATAATATAATCACAATTAGTGTCATTTAATTAGTATTTTTTTGCATAAATATGCATTTGGTTTAGTTGCAGCTAACAGCGCAAACGACCGCTTGAAAGAAAACAGACGGGCTGTTTTACACTTTCAATTGAGCAGAAAATCTCAATAGAGATTGATAAACTCTAATTGCCTGAAAATGTGATGACTGCGTCAGATTTTAGTGAGCATTCAGCGTGATTAAATGAAAGATATATCTTTGTGTCTGTGGCAGTGTTTACAGGGCTTTTATGACAATGACCCGAAATAAGTTGACTATTAAAGGGGTCATATGATGCGATTTCAATGTTTCATTTTTCTTTGGAGTGTTACAAGCTCTTGGTGCATAAAGAAGATCTGTAAAGTTGCAAAGACTAAAGTCTCAAATCCAAAGAGATATTCTTTATAAAAGTTAAGAGTCAGCCACGACTACCTAAAACGGCTCATTCTAACACACCCCCACATATCTACGTCACAACGTGGGAAGATTTGCATAACACCGCCCAAATGTTCACGCAAAGAAAGAAGGCATAACTTTTATTCTCGCTGTAGTATTGTTGTTGCCGCAGCCATGTCGTGAAGGCGCTGTGTTTCGTTGTGAAAGCGAAAATACTTTGTTTGGTCTTCCAAAAGAGGACACGACTAGAAATCAGTGGTTAAGTTGTATTTACAACACTGTTCCAGAACAGTTTAACCCAAATAT
>NW_015542379.1:1121251-1124938 GCF_001515605.1 Sinocyclocheilus anshuiensis
AACAAAATAATGTTCTTTTTAGCAACATCATTTGACCCCTTTAAAAAGAACAGCTGATCATCAGTTCACAAATAAAAACTATTGGTAACATTTTACAATAAGGTGTCATTTAATGTGTTAACAAACATTTATTACAGTATTTATTAATCTTTGTTGTTCATTGTTAGTTCATGTTAGTTCACAGTGCATAAACTAATGTTAACAAACACAACTTTTGATTTTAATAATGCATTAGTAAATGTTGAAATTAATATTAACTAAGATTAATAAATGCTGTAGAAGTAGGCTATTGTTTTTCGTAGTTCATGTTAACTAAAGTAGTTAACTAATGATATCTAATGAAACAGTATTGTAAATTGTTTCCAAAATATTGTTCAAATTGTTACTGCCTTTTGTTATTATTTTGGAATAAATATAAAAATGCATAAAAAAAACTCTAAGAAATGTATAATTAGTATTAAAAATATGAAATAGAAAAAAATTATATTAATAAAATACAAAATTAAAGAAAAAATATATATATTTGTTCTCTTTTTTTTTATGTAATATGTATTTAACCAGGAAAATGTGACAACATTAAGTGTAACGGACAAACACACACACACACAAACACACACACACACACACATATATATATATATATATATATATATATAACTGCCTCCTCATTTTAAAACAAATGGTTGCCAGGTTGGAAAGTGAACAGAAAGTGTATAAATTTAAAACAAATTTGCATGACAACGATGTACTAAAAACAAGAGCTCTAATTGAGGGTTAAAGCTCTTGAAATCTGGCAACCGCAACACGAAACGCTTGTGGAGGCAAGCTAATGCAAATGCCAATTTAAATTGAAATGTTTTCGGGATAACTAACAAGCAGGCTAATACTGCAGATGATTATGCTTAATTAATCAGGAGAAGTGACAAATTATGATCTTGAATAAAATATGATTTCTCGTGCAGGCCTATTTGAACTGGAACATCACTGAACTAACTTGAGCTATATATATATATAATGACACTATTGTCTTTTAGAGCTGCTTTACAGCAGAATCTGAACTGCTTTCATAGTCGAGTTTCCAGAATTGATTCTGCTGTTTTCATGTTCATCGCTATGAAGATGCTTTGACACCATCAGCACTGTTTAAAGCGCTATAAAAATAAAGCTGACTTGACATTCACTCTTTTCATTCCACAACAGGGCTCTTTAAAGTGGAAAAGAGTTCTTTATTAATTTTATTTGTAATTTTGATAAGTTTTGTTCCTCTTAAATTGATCAACATTTTCAGTGTTGAGTAAAACAAGAAAGAAAAAAAAACAAAGAGGGGAAAAATAGCAGTGGAGAAACATTCAGTCTAAACACAGCATGACAGACAATAGATTTGGGTGAAATTGCTCGGTTTCCTTTGCAAAATATGCTTGATATGAATTGATGGCTGTAACAATGCATATCTGAGTGTTTGTCTGCTCCTGAGGGCATTTATAGTATTAAATCCTGTGGCTCAGTAAAACTGCATCAAAATAAAGCAGTAGTTGTGTTGAGGAATGCTATCCAAACCTGCCAGTTTGCTGTGACAAAATCCACACCTGCACGCTTCTGCTCCTTCAGTTTCTGACGGCGAAGAAGAGAGAGAAAGTTAAAAGAGAAAGCAAGAAGAGAAGAACTACCTTTGGTCAAGGTAGATTTACACATCTCTTTAGTCTTCTGGCATAGAAGAGAATCTGACAAGGAAGATTTTCAATTAAAATGCACATTAAAATAAGAACAATAGTCATAGCCTTGGAGTATGAAAGAGAAACTACAAAACACGATGATGAAGAGAGTCAGCATCTGAAACACAATAGCTGTGTGCCAAACCCTGGTGAGCGTTTTGGTTGCTAAGCTATAATATGTCCAAATGATGCATAAAATAGCCCATTTTTATTTTGATTCAAATAATTTAATTGATACTTTTGGTAGTAAATGAAACACATATATAATTAACATTGTCCTCGCATCTTTCACCATCTCGGATTTATCTTTCCCATTCAACTCATCACAGTCACAACTTATCCATTTATTATGGAAATATTTTATTTTAAAAGAACACACTTAAGTGTGAGCTGAACGTAATGTTCTCAGACACTTAATTACAAGTTATTCCCAAATTAAATTAATCTGTATTATAGTTTAAATTATGAATACATGCAATAAGTTGAACGTTATTGTGTTTTTGACTCACTTAAGTAGGACTTAAGTACATCTTTATATGTAATTTAAAGTTGTTGTTTTTTTATTTGACATTATTATAAAGTACACTTAAAAGTGTATTTGGAGACGATTAAGTGTCTCTCTTTAAGTACACCTTGACTTTTATTTCATTAATATATTATATGCAAGAACAGCTGTTTTAAGTAAATACATAAATAACTAAATAAATAAATAAATAGCTTTAAGATTTGAAGTACACTACAAGTGCACATTCACTACAGTTAAGTGCCCTTCTTTTTCTCAAGGGTTACTATTTCTGTGAAGGTCCCATCTGATGCGGGCGTAAATTTTGGCTAAACGAGCTCACTAGGTTTTAAAACAGATCAACTGCATCTCTCTTCATGTTAATCAGCCTCCGTTCCCCTTCCCAGAAAGCAGCTGTGCCTCGGCGAAGGGTCTAGCTCTCTCTTCTATTCCTGTCATGTTTCTGGAGAGCTCAGATGAGATACGCTTTATTTAGACAACTGCCAGAGCGTCTCTCACAACAGTGCAGCCGTGACGAAGCACGTAAGACCAGACTCTAAGAACATAGAAACACATAGAGAGCATCAGTGCCTGTGCAGTTTTTTCAGCAGCATTGGTTTCAGATGTATTGTTGCCATAGGGATTTTAAAAAGTCTTTGTTTAAACGTTGTACGCCATGAACCAAACCAACCATGAGGAGAATCATAACATCACAAACTTTGATTTGAAGCAAAAATAAATAAATAAATAAATACAAATAAATAAATGAAAGTCAGACAAAAAGATAAAGGTACGACTTTTAATGGCCTCAATGAGGGACATTTTGTTTATCTGTTTAATTTATTATAATTGTTTATTTTTCATTTAGCATAGCCTTAACATATATATTAATTTATTTACTTTTTTTTTTTTGACCCAAAACAAATTGTTTGGCCCATTTTCCCATACATAAGTTGATTAAGACTTTTTTTTTTATATTAAAAACATTATTTAAAACATTTGAACATATAAAAAAAGTATTTTGAGAATTTGCCAATGCACTCTAAAAAATGCTGGGTTAAATACAACCCAGTGCTGGGTAAAATAGGGACAAACCCAGCAATTGGGTTGTTTTGACCCAGCGGTTGGGTTACTACCCAGAAGGTTGGGTTAAACATTTAACCCAACCGCTGGGTCAAAACAATTGCTGGATTTGTCCCTATTATACCCAGCACTGGGTTTTATTTAACCCAGCATTTTTTAGAGTGTGGGAGTGGGCGGAGCTAAAGATCTATTTTGATCTTCTATTGTCTTTAAGATATGGTTGAACTTACTGCTGAATGCTCTGACAAGCATTTATGATAAACTAAAATATGCTTTAATTTTATGTTTAAATATATTTTAATGTAATTTTAAATATTTAATATAATATTATAATACATATTAATTATAATGAAATACCAAAAAAGTGTTCTTTTTAAAGGAAAAAAAAAA
>NW_015542379.1:1125075-1143075 GCF_001515605.1 Sinocyclocheilus anshuiensis
TTTGACCCAGCGGTTGGGTTACTACCCAGAAGGTTGGGTTAAACATTTAACCCAACCGCTGGGTCAAAACAATTGCTGGATTTGTCCCTATTATACCCAGCACTGGGTTTTATTTAACCCAGCATTTTTTAGAGTGTGGGAGTGGGCGGAGCTAAAGATCTATTTTGGTGTTGAAACTCTCTGATTGGTGGAATTTTCTCTACAGCATCATGGGTAATGTAGTTTTTAAGCACCAATTCCACCATAAAACATGATTACTTCAAAAATAAGTTGAATTATCATGAACAGATGGGTTCAACAAAAGCATATACAATCAATTTACAACCTTGGAACTCACAGCAGGTGTGTCTTTACCGGTTTATCAGTTATTGTTATAAATCAATTTTTCTCTGGAGAAAAATGAATGGAGTTTTCACTTCCGGAACCTGACTGTTGCGCTCTATAGAGGCCATTTAATAGCACTTAATAACAAGGCTAAAAACAGCCTCTTTTCAAACACACACTCATCAAACCAGCCATAAAAGCCAAGCGAGAGATACAGTCTAGCTGAGAGTCTAATGAAGCTTTACAACTGACCTTCAGCTACCGAACTCAGGAGAAACAGCAGTGAAGTTTCACATGTGCTGAGCCTCGCTCTCTGTCAGTCTCTGCTGGGAAACAGCGAACCGGAGAAATGCAGAAAACAAAGAAATCACTCAGCGAATGAGATCTTCGCACCTTGCGATGTAGTGATTGCATCTGATGAACGTCTGAGAGCAGAACTCGAGCTGCAGCTCTTCTGCTCTCCAAGGTGAACGCACACCGGTGATTATCGTCAAGCTAATTAATAATTACAATTCATACTCCTTTGCAGAGAAATGACCTTGATACTGTCTGGAAATTGAATTCGGTGATACCCCAAAGTCAATCCCTCTCCATTACAAGGGGCTTGAAAAATAATTGTAATGTATAATGCATTGACTGAAACCATTTGTTGCAGCAATTCAGCCCAGAGCGATTATATGACGTCAAACCGGCTGGATTCCAGAAACGTGAAACGCACTCATGCACGTCTGCGCTCAGGTACGAGCGTCTGACATTGGGCCGTGGAGAAGCCGTAATATATTGTCGCTGTATAATTACCGGCCACAGCAGAAGAGCCGAATCCCATTTCTAATTTCCATCACTGTCACCCATTCAATTTGTGTGATAATACATCCTTCATAATTTATGAGGGCCCATTTCTCCAGCCGTGTTGCTGATAGTGGCTCTGATAAAGCCTGACAATTGCCTTCTCCGCTCACTGACTTCTCTTCTCCTCCCAGACCGATCCATTGGTCCTGCACAGCCCAGCGGCTCTGTTATTACCCATGCCCATCATCTCAAATATCCTCTCTTCAGCAGATTTGAGAAGAATTACGCACCATTAGAGGAAGCCTCGGATGTGGTGGGATTAAAAAAGCACGGCACGCGCTGCAGACGTGAAGCCACAAATTGGTGTAATTCAAAAGGGGAAATGCACGGCTTTTCTTCGCCGCTGACAGGGCAATGCATCGCTTGTTTGACACAAATATTTACGCGGGGAAATCACATTTGATGACTGCCAGGGCCCTGCGACAGGAGACGTGTTTGTCTGTAAGCTGTGAGCTGTTCAGACACTTGACAATGACATATTACATATATTTGGCATAATGCATCTTAATAATGGTTTTTAAAGAGGTTTTTAAATATATTCATCATGGTAAAAAGTAAGGTTTTTTATTATTTATTTATAAATACTGAGTTGGTAAGCTGCACCAATTTACAACCTGAACTAACCTTGCCTTGTCACGAAAATATGAAGTTATCTGATATGTTAAGACTTACTGACATTGACACTAAATAATGAGTTTCTGCAGGTCCTCGCTATATCATTCCCTGTTTCATTTATTGTAATTGTGCATTACTTGGTCAACGATTGAAATCATAGTGAAATGAATGGTTGAAATCAAACTTTGATGCTTGTTATCTCATAATCAAATCTGATTATGAGATAACAAACATCAAAGTTTGATTTCAACCAATAATTTCACTATGACTTCAATCTTTGACATGGCCTTACTCAGTCAGTATTATCTATATCAAGGTCACATTTTCACAGAATGTTCTTTACCTAAGGATGATTTAATGTAGAAAACAGTGACCTTAGCTGGGTTTTCAGAGCAGGGTCATATATATAACCATGCCACTTTGTTAAATAATAGATTTGCTCAGTAAACTATTAGATAAGTTAGATAAGATGCCGTCTTCCTGGGTCATGCAGTCAAAGATAAGCCTGACGTGTGTAAGAATGACTGTACGACTGCAATGAAGAGTGACAGTGTGCAAATGCTGTGCTAATTGAAAGACAGAAGGCATAATTAGGCAGCGAGGAGATGGGAGAGATGGGCTCAGCCGGTCAGGTGTTTGTTTGCAGGTAATTAATCTCCTGCCTAATGTCTGTGTGTGAAGGGTGCAATATTTAGGGCCTTTCAGAGTGAGAATGATTACTTGTTGATAAGTTAATGAGTCTGGATACGGCACTGTTTAATTACATAATGAATCAGTTTTAGAGGAACGCTGCTTTTGCATTGCTGAGCATCACTCACAGGGGTATATTACGGGGTTAGCACAAGTTCAGTCCACAACATTTGTGGCATAATGCTGATTACCACCAAAAATTAATCTCAGCTTGTCCCTTTTTTTTTCTTTCTTTGATTATTTTTCTTTTAAAAAAAAGCAAAAATCTGCATTACACTGGAAGCTGATCTGAGAATGTTTAAATACATACTATTGCAATATTAAATCCACAAGACAACAACATTCATATTAACATGGTTTTAGTGTTAAAAAAACCCACCTTTTTTCTCTGTAGTCCATCCAGTATTACAACTTGGTTACCATGGTGACATAACGCCTAAAACCCTAAAATGATTTAAAGTGTTTCCAAAAAAAAAAAATCTACATTCATTTTCTTTTGCAATTACATAGGTGTGTGGGGGGGAGTCAATATTATTATTTGTATTATTTATTTATTTTTAAAAGGATTGAGTTAGAATTATTATTATTATTATTTATTTTTTTTATAATTTTTTTTCCGCTTTATTTATTTTTTGTTTTAAATAGGGTTGAGTCAATTTATTTATTTATTTAATTATTTATAAATAATCATAATCACTATGATTGTTATTTTCACTTTTTTTTTTTTTTTTTTTTTTCCAACAGGGTTGAGTCAAATTTATTTTTATTTTATTGTTCAAGACATTTTTAATTCCTTTTTTTTTAATACTTATTTTCAGTAGGGTTGAGTTTAAAATATTAGGTTTTTTTTCTCCCACAAAATCACAATTGTTTAATTTATTTTTAACTTTATTTCTTTACTTATTTTAAACCCAGAGTATTAAATAAAATAACATCATATCGGGCATGTAATATTTAGTCAAACAAACATATGGGATTTGGCTGCGGGTGAGGCTTTTACCCAGCAATGACAAGCTTCAATGAACCTCATAATCAGCACAACAGCAATCAGCACAATAGGCTCTGTCATATAATATTTTACATAATATGATTCATCCAATAAAACTTACAAGCAGCCTCTCCAGTGCAAATAACTAAAACTGCATGGATATCTCTTGTGCCGTTTTTATCCCGTTCATCTTGAAGATGCAATAACACGTATGGTCAGTCTTTGACATGGACTCAAGTCTTTCTCTGCTTCACTGAGGATGAATGCGGACTCATGCCTGCGAGCCTGTAGGCGAGTTAAGCTTCTTCTGAAGCTTATTGTTTACTGTTGGGGTCAAATGTCTCTGAGTCAGTTCAGATTAGACATGCTTCTAGAGCGTCTGTACGAGCGCTTCAGACACTCACTCACACACACACACACACACACACACACACACACACACACACACACACACACACACACACACACACACACACACAAACACTCACACAATCGTTCACACCGGATCCTGTCATTCAGACTCGGCTCCTTTAATGGCCTTCATCAGAATAAATCGAGCTAAATAGCTGCGAAAAGCTTTCCAGTGCTGGAGGAGTTTGATGTGTTTAATCTTGTCTGCTGCTTTCATCTGATTTGTCATTTTTGTTCTTAAAATAGCTCTCGATATTAGATGCTGAACAGAAGCGTAGCAGTCCAAACCATGAACTGTGGTTGGATTTATAAATGACAGCGCCGGTCTGGATGGATATTTGAGACGTCAGGCACTTCAGTGATTTGATAGCACAAAAACAGAAACAAAACAGACATTTGTGTCAGGTTTTTAGCCGCTGACAGTGATTGCTGGTCGTATATTACAGTTTTTTTTATAACTACCTGAGAGTATTTTTTGTCCATTTTCAGGTGGTCAGCAGGATAAACTCATTTTGTTTTGCTGCAGGGTAAAGTTGAGGCTTAGAGTGAATGAAAACCTAACCATTCAAGTTTTGCTTTCACTGCACTTTTATTTCATGGAAAAAAATATATAAATGAATGAATGAATGAATGAATGAATGAATGTAATTCATACTTTTTTTTTTGTAGGCACATTTTCCAATAAATTATAATGTGATTTATTAATAGTAAAATGTATTTATTTAAAATGCAAAATTTCATAATAAAATTCAGTAAAAAAAATTTCATAATATAGATTTTATCAGTAAACTATATGTTAATTTATCATTTTGCTTTAACATAAGTAGAATGTGGTACATTTGGTACATAGAATTGAGTTTATGTTGAATTTTCATACATTTTTTATTTTTTTATTTTTTATATATATATTATTTATTTTATTTTTTATTTTATTTTATTTTTTTTTTTTTATTTAACCATATAAGGTATAGTAAATTACATTTTTTATTACTAACATTTTTACATGCAATTTTTACATTATTTTATCACTATTATTTTTATTAATAATTCATGTGTTTTTAATTTCCATTTTTACTATATATTTGTATATATATATATTTTTTTTTTCATTACAGGTATTCCAGTTTTCAAATTTTCCATGTAAATTTTACAGTATGTCATTACTTATATGTATTAATTTGTAAAGTTTGACTTTGCCTTGAAAGTTGAGCATGGATGGGTGTATGGAGTGTTATATTTGGCTGTATTTTGTGTCAGGATTTCTCTCAAAAGAGGACGGAGACAGAAGCTAGAAGCGACATCTGGAAAGTCAGTACTCTGACCTGCTGTAGGTGTAGCAAAAGCGCGCAATATGCTCTCCTTTCTCAAATTTGTGTTTTTACCCACTCAAATGTCCCTTTTGAAAATCAGTTTGAAAGCATGCATCGTTTTTCTTATTTTGGGCCGTCTTTGTTGGCTGGCCATGAAGGCCCGAGGCCTTACCGAGATTGCTGGAGAACTCCTCACCCCAGAGAATGACTCAGATCAGATTGAGATGCTGGTGGAGCTGGACTCACTGTAGCTCGGAGGTGTTCGTTCCAGCAGGCTAAGTTAGGCAGACAACCACCGCTGCGCTCCTAGTAAATGTTAGATTTATTGAAAAGCGGCTCTTGTTTTGTATACGTGCCACGCTGAGAGAATCGCACACTATTTCTCCAGCTCTCGGTTAAACCTGTTTCTATAAACCACTGTCATGCACATCAAATAACCATGTATTCTCTTTGATGTCTGTCTTTCAGTAATGAGATCTGTTATTAATGAACTGAACAAAAAATAGGGATTTTTCACTGAATTTCACAAATTATTAAAGGAGTAGTTCACTCGAAATTGAAAATGTGCTGAAAATGTGCTCATCCTCCGGCCATCCAAGATGTAGATGAGTTTGTTTCTTCATCAGGTTTGGAGAAATCTTAATGTCTTAATGGATTTGTTTCAGCTTTTGTCTGATGTTTTTATCAGCTGTTTGGACTCTCATTCTGACGGCACCCATTCACTGCAGAGCATCCATTGCTGAGACACTGATGCAATGCTACATTTCTACAAATCTGATGACGAAACAAACATTTCTGATGGCCTGAGGGGTTCCTCTACTAAACGATGACAAATCAGAAAGATCCGGACATAATGCAGCTTATAAAAGCGGTGACAGGCTGATTTTCTCATTGCGATCAATACCTGAACTTCTCACGGTTGAATTTGAGCGACGCCTCAATCGATACCAATTTTCCGTTTAAGGAGGCGGAAGCACTGCTCAAGACGGATTCAGTGCCGATTTACCTTTGGGAGTTATTCTGCATCTGTGCTTGTGTTAGCGTCTGAGCTTTAATTTCATTCATTGCTGGAGATGAATTTTCACAACCCTTCTGCTGCATTGCATTCTGCTGTAAACTAGGCCACCGATCCACCTGATTCGCACTGAATGAGCGTTACTTAATATTAGTTAAGGGAGTATTTGAATCACCTAATGCTTTCGCTCTCTATGTGCTTCCAGCAGAGAGGCTGGGGGTGATTCTCTTGTAAGAGTCTTTGCCGCAGGAAGCTCTCAGCTTAATTATGTGTCGCCCAATTGGATTTGCTGCTTCCCAGCATCCTGCCGAGGCGTCACCCCTGTTACCTTTGCATTAGCCGCTCCGCTCGTGCTATACGCAAACAATGTGACTGAAAAGCAGAGAGTCCTTCAGACTGAATGATATTAACCTGTGCTTTCATGTCTGACCTTTACAGACATTCACCTGAAGTGTGTGATGTCGAAGCACAAGCACACAAACATTAGTCACCGCTGCGTTCGCACGACTTGTTTCTAAAAGGTCAGCCGATGCTGAAACTTTAAATCATTGACGACAATTGCTCGCTGTTTTTCTGGGCCCTAAACTAAAAATAAAAGTGTTGTCTCTGGGAAGAAAAATGAAGATGATGATATGCTTTGGGTTTGAGATGTCTTGTGTAAAGACTCGTTCGCCATTTTGAGAGATAAAAGATGTCGCACACTTTGACTTGGAAAAAAGCGGCTCAATCAGAGACATCATACTGTTTACTGTTTACTGTGTGAATGTTATATTGAATGACCTATGTTCCTTGCTCGGATCGTAAATCAATTCTCCATGTATTTGTGTCCTTACTCACCGTCAGAGGTTCATGAAAAATGTAGAAATCAAGCAATAGAAAAGACTGTTTTCATGCTGAAGGTCCTCTTTTCAAATCTCACCTGCTTTGAGGGTCACAGGACTTTTGCTAATTTGCTATATATATAGTATAGTATATTCAGTTTACTTTTTTTTTTCTTCAAATTATTAACGAATAAAAATGAAAATGAGAAATGCTGCTGAAATACCTAGGTGAAATAAAATAAAATAAAATAAGTTTAAGTTTTTAGTTTTTTTATTTTATTTCAGTAAACATGTATTTATTTATTTATTTATTTATTTATTTATTTATTTATTTATTTATTTATTTATTTATTTATCTATTTATTTATTTACATACTTACTTACTGCTTTAGTTTTTGTTATTTATAATAATGCTGGTGACAACCATAATATGTTACTTTCATCACACAGATATTTATTTATTTATTTTAATTTTAATTTTAATTTTAATTTTAATTTATTTTTTTATGGCTTTACTTTTTGTTAATTATAGCAATCCTGGTCACAACCATGATATGTCATTTTTATCACAGAAATTCTAGACGTTTGTAATTGTAATTGCTGTTGAATTTAGCGCATATATGGTTTGAAGCGAGTTGCTATTTTGTCAGCACCATAACAACTAAATATGTAGGTAAAACACAGTTTGAAACCATCTTAAAGTTCTGATTCTTTCCTAATAAGTTGAATGCAAATGTTCATTATAAATATCTGACCTGACGTTACACATTATTTTTGTATCTGACATTGTTCACACTGAAGAAACACACATTTTGTGAGACATTGAAGTAGCGGGAGGCTGCAAAAGAACATAAATTAACATTCATCCAAAATAATCCTCTATGGTCTACATAAACCTCATTAAACTGCAGCTGGTTTTATCCCAAGAATATCTCAAGAATCAGTAAAAGAACAAAATAACTGTGTGTAATCTTTCCCTTCATTCCTTGCTCTTGTCACAAATCAATACTATTACATGCTGATGGCTTGCAGACTAAAATAAGTAAATCCAGCCTCTCGGTTTTCTTCCAGGAATCGCTGAAGACAACACATAATTATGTGTTTTATTTATCAGCTGAATTCGGAGGAAGAAAGAGCACATCAGTCTAAATCTCAGATGGTTTGAGTTTGTTTGTTTGTGCTGCTGATGGTTATTATAGCCAGTGTTCGAACTATACAGTGGACTTTGGGGGAGCCCACTTGTTTTTTTTTTATAAGGGGGGGCTTACAATGACTTACAAAGATATATAACAGCTACAAATGTATGCACTACTTGCTTTATGCAAGCACTATATAGGATAAATCACTATACAGGATTTACCCTATTATACTTTATCGACACGAGTTGATAGGTGAAAACTTTGTCCTTGACTCTAGTGCTCTATATTCGGCACAGGATCGGCCAAATGCAGCTGTTGGAGAGCTAGCGTGATGTTTGAGGTTTGAAGTCCTGCCGGTTAAATGGGTCTGGGAACTAACGGCACAGTCACGAGTCTGAAATGTGGTTTATTTTGCTCTGCTGATCCCCAAACATACTCACAATAGCTCAATGTAATGTGATTGATTGATTGATTGATTGATTGAATGAATGCATAAATGCATGAATGTTCAATTATATGAAAATAAAACACAGCCACTTTTTATAACACCTGTTAAATGATTTTCTCTGACAAAAGAATGTCTTTGAATTCTCATTATTGTTCGTTCTCATTATCTTTCTCATTCATCTCCAGATATGCATGCAATTAATTTGATTATCTAATTGACATGTAATTAATTTGATTAAAAACATGTATCAGCTCTATTTTTACAGCACCTAACCTGAACCCTGAAGTCAGCCACTATGTCTGCAGAAGGAACATCAGAACACAAGCTACTCTATCAGAGAAAGAGCTTGTGAGTTATTTTGCTCGTCAGTGGCTAATGACAGTCATGAGTGTCTGATTGGTATCTACAGGGAATAAAGGGAAAATAAAAAGGAGTGGAACAGATTTATGTCGGCAAGAACCAAGTTGAATCACAACAACAGTATAATAGACTGAACAGAGTAATGCTTAGGAAAACAGGAAAGTTTAGGATTGCATGCATGCTGGCTCACATTTCAGATCCTGGTGCTTGAAAAATGTGAATTTGTGTACACTACCATTTAAAATAATTGAGATTTTTAAAATTATTTGTAATGTTTCTTTTGCTCACCAAAATATCAAAAATACAGTAAAAATTGTGAAATATTATTACCATTTAAATATACAGTTTTCTGTGTGAATATATTGTAAAAATGTAATTTATTCCTGTGATCAAAAGCTGAACTTTCAGCATCATTACTCCAGTCTTCAGTGTCACATGATCCTTCAGAGATAATCCTGATATGCTGTTTGCAAGAAACATTTCTGATTATTATCAATGTTGCATATTAATCAGAATAATATAATTATTTCTGAAGATCATGTGACACTGAAGACTGGAGTAATGATGCTGAAAATACAGCTTTGATCACAGGAATAAATTACATTTTAACACATTCACATTGAAAACAACTATTTGAAATTGTTATAATATCTCACAATATTATCATTTATAATCCAGTGATATCATTGACACTCACACTTAACACGCAGCCTAAAGCTCAAAGCCCACATGACTCAAAAATTCCTCAAAGGTATATATACTGTATATATATATATACTACACAGTTCAATATTTCAATTGAAGACGCACCAGGCACTGAATTGACTTCACTCCGGGAGCTCTTGAGTATGTAGTCGGAGTTTCAGATGTAGTAAAGAGACGTACTGACATGTCTTTTCAATTCTTATGGGAACACTAGGATTGCACAAATGTAGGCAAGCTCAGACCTGTGACTGAAAGCTTTATCTGGGTATCTTGTCATAAGATTTACATATTACACTGGATTCGATGTCTCAACCCTTATCAAGATGGGCGTCCCGTGCTGTGAGCTTTAGATTGGCTTCAGTGAGGCGTAAATTGATTTTTATGTCAATATCAAATATGTTTATTCGTGCCGGTGCACGTCGTACCTCTCAGGACCTTCGCCAGATTTAACTCAAAATGTTTCATGTGCAATAGTTCAAAGTATTCCCAGCCTGCATCGCTCTGGTTTCTCTGAAGGATCTGTTGTTGTGTTTATGTGAAGGTAAACACAGCTTCAGCTGACAGTGTGTGACAGATGCCCTTTTTACCTCACCGTTTGACAGAATCGAACCGAGGGACCCTCCGTCAGATCGGCACTTCTGCTTAGACTAAGACACACCGCTGGTTCTTCCAGGCCACGGGATGCACAACGACACAAATATGCCCAAAGCAAAGGTGATCTGTTAGATGTCACTTTCTGTTTCAATATAACATCTCTAGAGGTCGGCATATTGATCGGTTTTGCTGATTAATCGGCACCGATAGTCGGTTATTGGCAAAAATACATGCCGATAGTCAATGTTGTTAGTAATGCATTACAAGTAATGCAAGTTATGTAATCAGATTACTTTTTCAAGTAACTAGTAAAGTAAGTAACACATTACTTTTTTATTTACACGAAAATATCGGAATTACTTTTTCAAATAGGCAACACCAGTTACTTTGATTTCCTTTTTATTAACATTAATTTACATTAATTGAATTTACATTTGAAGAGTTCATTTGCAAAAAAAAAAAAAAAGAGTTAACTCCTTTTTTGTTTTTCATAAAACCTTTTTTTTTTTTTTATTGTGCATGCCAAGTAATATCAATCAAACTTCTGTGGGGTTATTCTGATTAAGTAATAATAACTCAAAAGAAATGCAGGTAACTTACAAAAAATTAAAGTTAATTGAAAGTATGTTTTTTTATATATATATAGATGGGCAACTTAAAGCATGACTTATATATGAAATGCTAAGACTTCACAATAAGAGTCCATTTGTAACATTAACGAAGGTTAATATATCCTGCAGAAGTATTGTTCATTGTTAGAGTGTGTTCATTTCAACTTTTAGTGATGCATTTTCAAATTTTAAAGTTGCATCTGTTAACATTAGTTAATGTACTATGAACTAACATTAGTCATCAATGCATAATTAATAATAATATTTATTTTATTCCATTTAAAAAAAAGTGTGGTGCCTTTTCATGGTTCAGTTCAGCACTATTTTAGTTTCACTAATTATCAGTTATCGGTATCCTAGTAATCGGTATCGCTAAAATCCACTATTGGTCGACGTCTAAACATCTCATTCAGCTTCAGATCTGCATGCATGTGGATATGCAACACCATAAACTAAAGCGTAAACCATAGGGATGTAACGATTAACTGTGAGCCGGTTGAAAATCAATTCAAATATGTGACGATTCAAATCGGTTGAGATGCCAAACAAATCGCGATTCAGTTAGGGGTAGGAGTTTATATGAATGTATGTCTGAGGGGAACTTACTGTCTTTAGAAAAGTGTAGATGGTATTTTTTCTTTTCATCTTGCCTCTGTATAATGCATATTAAAGTTCATAAGTGCAGCGCTGCTTTGTTTACAGCGGAAACCAAGGAAACGCTTTAAGCGCCACCTGCTGGCAGAGAGTGCATCTGCGTCTCATTCAGCTCATCTGCTGTTTCTGTTTCATGCAGATATTTTTATGTATAGTTTCACAAAACTGAAGTCAAATTATTCTGTTTTTGCTTAAAATTTTGAAATTATACAACGTAATTTAGATTAAAAACTGTTCATGTTGCATGTATGCAGCATCTTTGATTTATAATTTGTCTTAAATCTCATTTTGTTAAAAAAAAAATTGTGAATCGAATCGAATCGTGAAATCAGAATCGTGAATCGAATCGTGAGTTGAGTGAATCGTTACATCCCTAGTAAACCAGGATCATGTGACATGAGTCGAGAGCATTTGCCTTTTTTGGAGTGAGATGATATTAATTTTTAAACAAATGTGTTTCATAAACTAAAGGCCTAGGGTTTGGCTAAGATGCCTCATAAGTGAGACACATTTGTCTCAAGAGGTGTTCAATACAATAATGTAATACAGTATTTCTGTATACTGACAGTAAGATGAATGCGATACAGTTCTCAGCACAGTGTTTCAGCCATTATGAAAGTGCAGCAAAATTGGACTAGAATTTGTTGTTTAAAAGTGATTTTTCATTTATTATATATAGGACTGTCACAGTGATGAAATTTTGCCTGGTAACAGGATGTCATAAAAAATAATTTGGATTACAGTTTGTTTATTGTGTGCATGCTACACTGAAAAATGGTAACATCTTATTAAAGCCAAACATAGTATTTAACATAATGAATCAAGCTAAATACATTAATTTAACGTTTTTATAGGTAAAAATGGCTGTTTAATGTAAAAACATTACACTTTTTACAATTCAATTACAGTGTCAATTTCATACACATACAGAACCTTAAAAGGAAGTCATTTATTCACATTTACACTGAAATATAAATGTATTATTTGCTGTTATTAAAACATTATTATATTATATTACTTATAAATCTGATTTCCATTTACCCAGTTCAGGCCATATGAACATTAAATTAGAATAATGTGACATTCATTTTTATCGTTGTAGTGAAAATAAAAATTATGTAATGGTAAAATATTTCTCATTTATTCACGTTCAAATGTCATTTTTTAAAAACACATATACCTTAAAAAGGAAGTAATTTATTCACATTTAACTTATATAAATATAAATAAATACAAATGTATTATTTACTGTCATGCAAATATTGCATATAGGCTGCAATAACATTAATTTAATATCCTATATTATTATATTACATTATATTATATTATACTTTTAAGTCTTCCGACTTATAAACTATTATAGTGTAATACAATTAGACTGTACTGACTGCATTATTAGACTTTTTTTAGACTATTATATTAGACTTTTAAAGGGGTCCTATTATGCTCTTTTACAAAGTCTTGATTTTGTTTTGGGGATGTACTAGAACAGGCTCTCATACTAGGTTGTTCGAAAAAAACATTATTTTTCACATATTTTACATTATTACAGGCTTCTGAAATACAAAATGTGCTGTGATTGGTTAGCTGGGCCAGTGTGTGCTGTGATTGGTTAGCTTGGCCTATCACATAGTGATAACACTCATTGCCTTCTCTAGTGCAGCTCAACCAGGTCTCGTCCCATTTGTCGATATTTGTGATATCACAAATCCCGGAAAATATGCGTTGTAGTCCATACGAGTCATTCGTTGTAGTTTTTGAAAAGTGATTTCTGTTAAATAAAATATCTCATTTTGAATTGGACTTTGAGCTTTGTAACTTCGCAGATCTTTTTTTTTTATACTCAAACAGCAACATTACAGACTAACTAAAGTTGAAAAAGTGAAAAAGCATAATAGGACCCCTTTAAGTTTCCATTCACACAGTTCAGTCCATCTGACTATTAAATTATAATAATGTAACATTCATTTTCATTGTTTTAGTGAAAATAGGAATTATGTAATGGTATTTCTGTCCTAATTTCTTCACTTTCAAGTGGCATTTGAAGATGGTCCAGTTAAACCTCGAGTCTTTATTTTGCATAATGGGAGACCTTTAAGTTTCTGTGTGTCATTGAGAGTTTTGTTTAATATGCTCATCTTTCCAAATCCCAAAGACGTGTTTTCATCTCCTCCTTGGTGTCGTTCTATTTTAATTAGATTTTTATGGCAACTTTCAACGACCAAAAATGTGTGGAAATACGCAAATGTGAAAATAAAGCACTTTATGAGTGAGATTTCAATGCAAAGCGCATTTGAAGCACCTCTTGAGATCGCCTTGAGCGCTTTACTAACTCCAGACTTTATTCACTTCAAATTCTGTCAATTTTGGATGGTATTACGTGATTTGAATTGAACGCACAGTGGATATCTCAAATAATGGTTTTAGATCAGGAACGCAGGCAGAAAGAGTCGAGTGAGGTGGGAAGTTGTTTCTCTTCTAATCTCGGGTCAGCCTGCAGACAAAGAGCAAGATATGAGTTTTGTAGTTCTTCGAAGGGGAGAGCGGCTTCAAAGGGTGAAGTAGTGTTGGGTTTCTCAGGAGAAACCTAACAGGATTATTTCATGGGAAGCTTTTCTGCTTTGGGTTTGGGTGGCCGAGTTTCCCTTCAACCAGCAAACCCCTGATTCAGCTCACCTTTATAATCATCACCAGCAGTTTCTACAGCTTCAGCTGGTCTGTAACTCTCATCTGGAGGGGAAAAAAAATAAGTTTAAACTTCAAAATCAGCAGTTTGCAGAGTAATTTCCTCAGAATAAAACTACTTTAAACGCTTTCATCATGGCTGCACTCTGCTCAAATTTTGTTGTCGTACAAGTGTTGCAAACATAATTGCTGTCATACTGTGATTATGTTACTGCATCAAACAAACCTTCGGGCAAACATACTCTCCTCCCTGAAAAGAATGAATCCCAGCACTTTCTAGCCCGAGGCTGGGCGTTTTTAGAGCGACAAGAGGTAAAATGATAATGAGGAGGGATCCGCGCTCACTGCAGCCTGGCGTTGCGGTTTTGTCCTCTCGTGTTGATTGTCCCTGAAGGATCCTGCGTGCATTTTGATGATTGCTTTATTCAGCATATGGCTTTCTCTCTATCTAGGCTTTGATCTGACCTCCTTTTCTCCTTCCCTTGGCTCCTCAAAGAGCCGTTTCTGGATCTCCGCTCTCCTCGTGAGCATAAGGAGTGCTATAGTTTGCCGGAGAACAGCGAGATCCCTCGGTCCCAGTGCTCTCGCGTCAGACTCCGCAGACTACCATCAGAAACTTGTGATGAATAATCAGAGAAAGCTACAGTGGAGAGAGGTGCATTCAAGGTTTACAAAGTCAGTTTTCGGTTTCATAGAATAAAGGGGAGACGGGGAAATGTAACTTTTATCTGTGAGCTAATATGGCATCGGCAGGGTTGCATATGACTAAATCAGCCGCATATCCATCAGGAATGACTCAACATAGCACTACTTCCAAATATTCACTTATACACTGAAAAAAAAAGAGGTTTAGAAACAATGTTTACTCTACAATCGCTAGTAATTCACAAATAATCACACGGAAATGGCAAGTAACATTGAATTAAATGTGACATTTTGATAAAAAAAAACAAACTGAAATGTTTTTCTTTTTCTTTATAATATGTGGCCCTGGAGCACAAAAGCAGTCTTAAGTCGCTGGGGTATATTTGTAGCAATAGCCAACAATACATTGTATGGGTCAAAATAATTTATATTTCGTTTATGCCAAATATCATTAGGGTATTAAGTAAAGATCATGTTCCATGAAAATATTTTGTAAATTTCCTACCGTAAATATATCAAAACTTAATTTTTTATTAGTAATATGCATTACTAAGAACTTCATTTGAACAACTTTAAAGGCGATTTTCTCGATATTTTTATTTTTTTGCACCCTCAGATTCCAGATTTTCAAATAGTTGTATCTCGGCCAAATATTGTCCTATCCTAACAAACCATACATTAATGGAAAGCTTATTTATTCAGATTTCATATGATGTATAAATCTCAATTTCTAAAAATTTACCCTTATGACTGGTTTTGTGCTCCAGGGTCACAAAATGTGCTCCACTAATCATTTTAAAAGTCTCTTTTAACAGTGTAAAATATCATATACAAGTTTGTTTCTGAATAAATTAATTCTCAGATTGAGACTGATTTAGTGTAACTATAGCAAAATATTTCATAGTGTAAATGAATAAATAAATAAAGTCTGTTTGCATTTCTATCTTTCTAACCATAATGCATCTTTGTACCAAAGTTGACTTAAATCCTTAAATCCTTTTTAATCCTTTGAAAAAAAATTATTTCCACTTATTATTAAAAATATATATATAAAATAGTTTTGTTCCTAAATAAAATTGCATTTAAAAAAAACACACATGCATAAGTAAGCAATCATTTTTTAAGGCATTAAATCTTTCTGATCATAATACATATTTGTACCAAAGTTGACTTAAATCCTTAAATCCTTTCTCAAAAGACAATGATAAGACTAATTTCCACTTAGGTTTGCTCCTGAATAAAATAATTCAGATTGAGATAGATTGATTTAGTATAACTATTTTAAATAATAATAATAATAATAATAATAATAATAATAATAATAATAATAATAATAATAATAATAATAATAATAATAATAATAATCAATCAATCAATCAATACATTTTTTGGTTTGTATAGCATTATATTCCTCTGGCCATAATGCATCTTAATTATTTATATTAAAGGAAAATAAGACAAATAAACTAAGTGCAATTCTTTTCACAAAACATCAACAGTAACTTAACACTCAGTGTGATTATTTTCTTCCAAACGGAATCTTGTTTAACAATGCATTTATTTGCAGAAAAACTTGTTCACTCTTCAATCAGTGAACAGATAAAAAAAAAAAAAAGTCTCTCCCACTATAAATCACGCCTAAACTTTGCACCTTTGGAGGTGATTTGTGTATTTTTTGTTCTGTCCCAGATTAATATGCAGTGACAACAATCTGAAAAGTGTAAACAGAAATGGCTTGAAGTGGCCAGTGGTGTGAGTTTGACCAATGTGTTCCAGAAACCTGTATGAAAACATTATCTGGCGATGCACATGGAGCAGACATTACACACTTCAGCTTAAAAATGACCCACTAGGGAAATTTAAGAAATTAACCTCAAGATTTACAGTCTGTTTTTGATCATTAACTTTGGAGCCGCAGTCTAATAAAAGCAATACAACATGTTGGCATGTCTGTTGAGGTGCGGGAGCGACGCGGCAGGAGGAAAGAAATAATAATACTGACGTTTTTCCAAGAACACATTTATCAGATGCTGAGCTGGCCAAAAGAAGAGGCAGTCAGGAAGTGTTTATTCCCTCGCTCCGCCGGCTTATTGCTCTTCATCAGACGAGAAACGAGCAGAAAAAACCTCAGCGCTGACAAGGTCACAAACACGGACAGAGAAACAAGTATAAGGTACATCTCCACCATGCATCTGAGCAGTGGAGGAGCTGGGAGGCTGTGATATCATCTTTATCTTCTGTTCAACTTTTTCATGAACTCAGCAACTAGGAACAAAGTGACTTCAGTCTCTTTTAATCGCTCTGTGTTTCTCTCAGTCGCAAATCACAGGTCGGCAGAGATCAGGAGCATCGCATTGTACTCCTCCACCTCGCCTTCTACTTCCTTTCATTCACACGCTACGGCTGCAAAGATTCATGGGAAATGTAGTTCTTTTTTTCTCTTGTTTGAGATACATTTCCATAGAATATGTTAGCATATTCTGCTAACAAATTATAAATATCTAACAGCATATAAATATATATTCATATTGTTCCATTCATAATTTTGGGGTCAGTTTTTTTTTTTTGAAGAAGAAGAAGTTAATACTTTTATTTTGCATATATGCATTACATTGATCAAAAGTGACAGTAAATACATTTGCAATTGTACAAATAAATGCTGTTTTGGATTTCTATTCATCTGTGAATCCTGAAAAAAATAAAATGTATCAGTTTCCACAACAAAAATAAAAAACAGTTCTCAACATTGATAATAATCAGAAATGTTTCTTGAGCAGCAGCATATTAGAATGATTTCTGAAGATCATGTGACACTGAAGACTGGAGTAATGATGGTAACTTGTTCTCTCACAATTCTGACTTTTTTTCCTCTCGATTATATAAAGTAATTCAGATTTTTCCTCTCAGAATTGTGAATTTACAGTGTTTCTGCGGGTCTTAAAATATCTGTATTCACCCTTCCACAAGTTAAGGCCTTAAAAGCTTTTAATCGGAGCAGAAAGTCTTATTTATAAAGAAATGGCATTAAATGTTGCATACACTACAAAAATAAAAAAATTAAAATAAAATCAATAAATAAAATAAAAAAATCTTCCTCAGTATTTTTGTCATGTTGTCCAACAATGCCATCTTCTGA
>NW_015542379.1:1143085-1144910 GCF_001515605.1 Sinocyclocheilus anshuiensis
TTTTTTTTTTTTTTTCATTCGTGCATATTTGTTCTTGTTTTGATCATAAACTCACTTCATTTTGATGAATTTCTTACATTTATTCATTACATTTTCTTTATGAGCTCTTAAAATGTCTTAAATGTATGTTCACAAAACCTGCAGAAGAAGTTTATGTCTTGCAGTTTGAGTTTATTTCTCACAATTCTGAATTGCGAGGAAAAAAGTCTAAATTGTGCGATAAAATGTTGCCTTTATTATTTTATTTTATTTATTTATTTATTTATTTATTATTCAGATAGAGAACAATTATTTTAAACTGGAATAATATTTCACAATTGTACTGATTTTACTGTATTTTTTTATCAAATAAATGCAGCCTTGGTATCCATCCACAAAAATAAAATGGCCAGATTTTTTTTTTCTATTTAAAAGTTTTATTCTTTTATCTTACATTTTTGTAGCAGGTGATTTTTAGGTGGTTAATGTGTATGTTACCAAAGCTTCGGTTAACACGCTCGAGTGAACTATATTTTTATTTAGTGTTTTGTACATTTTAGGTTGAAAAAAATATTTTTCTTTGCTAAATTATTTATTTTAATATTGTTGGTCCACCCCAGATAGTATGCATACTCAAAACAGTGGGTACATTTTCCAGTGTATAAAATGTTTCCCACAGAAAGTCATTGTGTATCTGACCTGCTGAAATGATTGGATCCTCAGAATATACTGAGACAGGCTCATGCTTTGCAAGTTTGTGCTATTACTGTTCGTGTGCTGGAATTTCGTTCGTTTGTTTGTTGTTGTTTTTGCCATTTAAACTGGACCAGACGTGGGGAACGTAACAGATACATAGACAAAGCAGCATATGGCAAAACTCACTTGTGTTCATTACGTGAATGATTCAGAAGAACAAAAAACGGGACTGCAAGTGAAAAGCAACCTATAGGAACTGCCTCAAAGCCACTGAGCGAGTCAAACGTTTGGGCGAAATCGTTCTTTCTTCTGGTGATAAACACATGCTGTGTATGTGCTCAAAAACATTCAGCACAGCAAATCCACAAATCATGGCGCAGAACTGAAATATGCATAAACACTGCCTTTACAAATGGGTTTCTGAAACCATCAGAATGTGGCAGATTTTAGTTGTGTGAAAGCGCAACTCTATTATAAGTTATATTTGAAACAAGGATCACAAATGTGCAAATATGAAGAGCGCAGAAACTGTGTGCAGCCTGTAGACTCACGGGTTCAGTGCTGCGGTAATGACCGCTGTTGTCATTTCAGCTGCGGGCCAGACATAAACAAACGGCCTTGTCAGTTTCTCTCTCAGTCTTGAGGTCTAATGTTCTGCTTCATATGCGATTAAATCAGCAGATATGGGATTAATCAGCAAATGCAGCTGATTATCAGTAATGAGAAAACTGTAGCTGACAACAGTTCATTATCAGTTATTTGGGTTTTCTCTGCACTCTATACAGAGAATTATGGAATAAAATAAAAGATAATTACAACATTTTTCTTGCAATTCTGAGAAAAAATGTCATAATTGTAAAATAAAAACTCGGGATTATTTTTTCTTGCAATTCGGACTTTACATTTTACAATTCTGTGTTTTTAATTGTGACTTAATCATTTAAATCTTGCAATTTTGATGATGATTATTATTATTATTATTATTATTTTTATTTATTTATTTTTTTGCAGAATACAGAATTTATATCTCACAATTCTATTTTTTTTTCCTGTTTGATTTTTGTCTCTGCCAAAGAATAAACAAATACAAATGTTAATTGCAATTTTTTTAATCTTGTAATTCAGACTTTTTTCTTTCTTTTTTCTACCG
>NW_015542379.1:1145225-1145571 GCF_001515605.1 Sinocyclocheilus anshuiensis
TTTATGTATTTATTTATTTATTTATTTATGTTGAAACCTCTTATAGAACAGTCAGTGATGCTGTTTTGGAGAGGTTTAGTAGCAGTAAACAGTAGTAAACTTTTTTTTTGACAAAAACAGATTTGTTAGATGGCTACAGAGAGCTGCAGCAGAAAAAAAATAAGTTGTTCAAATCCGGGCAGCAATTTGTGCTAAACGCTTCATAACTAAATGCTTCAGATAAGGTCATGAGTGTATACAGTAGTTTCATGCCACGCACTTTGACAGCTTGATTGTGTTGCTCAGTGCGGCTGAGTTTTTTTACTTACATTTTACTGCTATAGCCATACTGCGAGCATTTCCATTT
>NW_015542379.1:1145594-1165594 GCF_001515605.1 Sinocyclocheilus anshuiensis
TATAATGCTGGTGCCCATTTGGCATTAAAATAAAAAAATCTATACAAGTAATAAAAGAAATGACAGTAATTTTCCTCTCTGGTTGGTCTGCAGCCTTTTTCTCTTTATTCTCACAAGAGGGCAGGTCAGAAAATGTGTTCAGATCAAGACGGGTCACAGGAAGGCTTTGTGCTCGTTTAATTCATCCTAATGCAATTATGTCCAGGCTTTTTGATTGCATGCTGTGGGGAGGCAATTAGATCTAAAGCACAAATAATTTGTTTAACCTTTGAAGGCTGTCTGTTTGACTCGCTCTCTACTTTGTGTCCAAATAAGTCCGAGTGTGAGGGCCACTGCCTGCAACCAAGATGAGCTCCGGACAGCCTCACACTCAATTACACTGAATTACAACACATTAGCATCAGTCAAAGATACACATTACGGCCGTGTGTGCACGAGAGGAGGGGTTCATGCATGCACACGTCCATATCGCTCATGCATATTGATGTGAGATGCACGCTTGAACTGTTTATGCGTGTGCATTAATGTGTTTTCTCCAGCGACAGACGCTGCGTTTATGTGCTTTTTTGCGCATGAGAGATTCAGTGTGGGCGAATCAAGGGAAGGGCTGAGCATAGCATGGCTAACACGTCTATTTATAGACCATATTCAGCATCACGCAGAGTTACAAATTAAATATAAGCCTTTTATCTGATAAGTCTCTGTGGGGCTTAAAGATCGTGTGCTGTCAAAGCAGAGCCGATAATCAGTTAATAGCAGAACAAGCAGGCAAAGTATATCGGCACGTTAAAGAGGTTATGCATGTTAACATGCTTGCTTTTTTGAGTCGACAGTATTCCAGCAATAATGACTCAGCGTATAGACTGTATACTGTCATTTTTACTCATCCTGCTCTGGAGTTAATTACCCAGATAACGATAAAATCATTGGTGCATAACCGCGCGACACACACCAAACGCTCAGGCTGCTGTCCATTCCGAACCTCATTATTTTAAGCAGCGGGACATATTTAATAATTAGTCACGCAATCCTTAACCGGCAAAGTTCAATGACCTTGGCATCGAAGGGAAATACAGAATAATAACGGCATTTTTAACCCCGCTTGCTACTTATAAAGTTAATTATAAATTAATACGTAGTCTTTATTCAACATATACAGTTTGGATGAAAGAAATCAAACATTAAAGCATGATTAAACAGAGATTGTGTCCTTGTTTGGCAGTTTAATTAGGTTGCTTTTATTATGTTTAGTCCTGGTGAAATATGTTGAAATTGCCTCTTACAGTACTTGATTATATTCATATCAGTATTTGTTTACTACCAGTGTTAATTTACTAAACAAAAATGGAAAATGTTTCCTTGCCAACTAACTAAAATAAGTCTATCTAATAATAATAACAATAATAAAAAATAATAACAATAATAATAATAATAATAATAATAAATAATTTTATTGTAATTAAGCTTTTATTTTAATTAACATTTTTTAAATAGTTTCAGTTAACAATAATAACCCTGTTTACTACCTTTTTGTGCAATTAATCAAGTCAAACAATATACTGCAGATATAATTATATTTAAAAAATCCATGTTTTTGCACAGCTCTTCATTATTTATTCCTTATATATTAAGAAAAAAAGTATTTATTTATTTATTCAGTGAAAAGGCTGTTGATTTCATATCTAAAAGTCAGCATCTGTGGTGGTTTGTGCTAAAACAAATAAGGTGGTAACACTTTACAATGAGGTTCCTTTAGTTAATGTTAGTTAATGTATTAACTAACATGAACATACAATGAACAATACATTTATTACAGTATTTATTAATCTTTGTTATTGTTAGTTCATGAAAAAAAAAACAGTTGCTCATTGTTAGTTCATGCTAATCCACAGTGCAATAACTAACGTTAACAAGCACAACTTTTGAACTAAGCTTAATAAATGCTCTACAAGTATTGTTCATTCTTAATTCACGTTAACTAAAGTAGTTAACTATTGTTAACTGATGAACCCTATTGTGAAGTGTTACCAATAAGGCTTTATTAACTTGTGCCTAATAAACACTTCAATTTACAATGCATAATAATTGTAATAAAATAATTAAATAATTTCGCTGAATTGCATGACACTTAACACAGTTGCTATCGGAAGGCAGAGTAATGTTTGGTAGAGAAATGTCCAGATCTGTCCTCCTGCAGAACCTCTGGAGATTCAGACTCTGGACTCAGCAGGCTTGATGCTTTCAGATAAACAAATAATGAGCGTCTCTCTCCACCGTGACTCAAAAACGTGTTTAATTAAGCGATGAAACAGCAGCAGCTTTGAATTATTGAGCTCCAGCTAAACCCGGACGCAGTCTGTGAGCTAGACTAGTTTTTGAAGTAGTTAGCAGGAGGTTTACATGGATTCCTCTCCTATTCGTTCCCAGCTTCTCCTCAGACTCTGTGCTGATGGTGACATCAAGATGTCCTGCTGGTTGTGTTGCGATAAAAAGAGAGAAATCATATTTGTTGATGCTGTTTGAATTGTAAAGGGTCTGGCCTAGTGAAGCTCGGGACAGAAAATCAACTTGGGAGCCATTTATTTTTATTTTTAATACCAAGTTCACTAAAAAGTTGAATTGAGAAGTTTTAGAATGTTTTGCATTTCTTCGTATTTCTTAGAATTTCAGTACTGAAACTATATTTTAGTTTTTGCTTTGTCTCTGTTTTGCTTTAATGAGAATGATCCAAACAAGTATTTTGTGCTTCAGTGGGAGAAAGAACAAAGGAGTCCCAGATTAATTTAATATGTTTAAGATATTACTGTTAAGCAGCAATTTGCTTGTATTATTTATTATTTATTTAACATCTTGTATTATTGTATTTTATTAATGCTTGTTGTGAAGAAAGGAGTCACAAATTAACTTACATCTTGTTAGTGAACTAGCAATAATGCATGATAATTATGATCAATTATAATCGTTATGCATAATTAATATTTAATACTGTACTTTCTAAAATTGATTTGAAATTGTAAATAATAAAGATCTACTTCCAGTTGTCATGTTTAAATCAGTGTGTTACTTTCTGTTTCTTTGGAATTGTTGGTGAAATTTACTAGCAATTTCTGAGTGACAATTGTTTCTATACAATTTTTTGGTTTATTATTATTATTATTATTATTATTATTATTATTATTTAATAATTTATTATTATTTAATAATATATATGTATAAGTTATTATTTGTGAAATTCTTAACATCTTTGTACCTAATTACATTTATTTGTGTATATTTTTCAAGAACCCAAAACCTTTTTTACATGTCCAAAAAAAAAAAAAAAAAAAAAACTCAGAAATTCAGATTACCATAGAATAACCATTAAATAAGATAATATATCCAATTAGATTTCAGCTTAATTGAAATGATGACTTTCGCACGACTCCCACTCACGTGAGCATGTTTTTCTGAAGACAGTGCAGGGAATAGAGTTTGATTCAATAAAGGCATATTTACAAGGAAAATTCCATCATATTAACAGTTTTATGGGCCATATTTTTTACAAAATTTAAAATGAAAATGATTTTTTTAAGTTGTAAATAAAACAAATATTTTACAAGACAATATTCATTATTTGTTCTACAGTACTTAAAATGTTCATGTTTTAATTCAGTGCACTACTTGACATTTCTTCGTACATAATTGTGAAAATTGTTTTTCCACCATTTTTTTTTTCACGTTATTGCTCCCTGCTCATTTTATTCTCCAACTACTCAAACCCCAAAAGTTTTGACCCAAAGTTTCTCTGGTTGTTCCTCAAATACACCTGAATCAGCTCATCAGAGTCCCGAGGAACATCTGTTTAATAAATTATTCTAAGAGAGTTGTAATGTCAACACTAAAACAATCCCTTGTTAAGAACACTGCACTATTTTTGAAAACAGGCTCATTTTCCAACTCCCCTAGAGTTAAACAGTTGAGTTTTACCGTTTTCTAATCCATTCAGCCGATCTCCGGGTCTGGCGGTAGCACTTTTAGCTGTAGCTTAGCATAGATCATTGAATCTGATTAGACCGTTAGCATCTCACTCAAAAATGACCAAAGAGTTTCTATATTTTTTTCCTATTTAAAACTTGACTCTTCTGTAGTTTCATCGTCTACTAAGACTGACGGAAAATGAAAAGTTGCGATTTTCTAGGCCGATATGGCTAGAAACTATACTCTCATTCCAGAGTAATAATCAAGGAACTTTGCTGCCGTACCGTGGGTGAAGCATGCGCAATGATATTACACAGCAGCTGAAAATAGGCTAACTTCTGTCAACATAACCAACGTGACCACCTGCTTGCACAGGGAGCGTGCTGGGGACTATTTTCAGGCGCTGCGTAATATCATTGCGCATGCTTCACCCACAGTACGGCAGCAAAGTTCCTTGATTATTACGCTGGAATGAGAGTATATCAGACTAGAAAATCGCAATTTTGAAACTCTTTGGTAATTTTTTGGTCATTTTTGAGCGAGATGCTAACGGTCTAATCAGATTCAGTGATCTATGCTAAGCTATAGCTAAAAGTGCTACTGCCAGACCCGGAGATCGGTTGAATGGATTTGAAGACGGTAAAACTCAACTGTTTAACTCTAGGGGAGTTGGAAAATTAGGCAATTTTCAAAAATAGTGGAGTGTTCCTTTAATGAAACTAAAATCAGTCTAATATCTCCTTTAAAAGATGAACAAGCATGCATACATGTCCAAACGTCAACATGCAGATGGACAGGCATCTGCTCCGTTTCATCTAATTTCCAGTCATATCCTGTTTTAAGAGAAAGCATCTGTCCCTCAGTGTGTGTCTGACACCTGCGGAGCACCTGCACATGCTCAGTCAACATCTGGCTCAGGTGTGCTCCAGCGATGGGAACTGACACCTGTCAGCGTCTGAATGCTAATGCACCGGCGCCGTGAACCTTTTAGACGTGATGCAGATATGAGCTCCTCGTGCAGCCGCTGCTTTTTACCGTGCACCTTTAATTGTGCTGGAAACCATACATGGACTTTCCTTTGCTGCTCTGCATCCAGACGGGTCTGTTAGATGATCAGAGCAGATAGCCGTTGCTGCTTGAGTTATGAAACTGGCAGCACTTTCGCAAGTGTAAATACATATTCATACTTGCTTGAAACATGTTTTCTAGAAAGTACTTTTGCAAAGCAATAGTGGCACCTTCTTTGTGTGCTTAATTAAATGTGCACTTGTAATGTACTTCAAATGTTAAATGTATATCTTAAGTATATAAAAAAAAGATCAGTTTACATATAAAGATGAGCTTAAGAAGTCTTAAGTGGGTCAAAAGCACTAATTGCATGCAATACCAATTTAAACCACAATACATTCTCATTTAATTGCACTTAACTAAACACATTACATTTGGTTCACACTTGAGTATATTCTTCAAAAGTATATTATTTCTGTAATAAGTATTATTTTTTAGAAGTATGCTAATATGTGTACTTCTTTTTTACAAGGGCTAACATGCAGTCATTAGGTGAAGGTTTGCAAATTTAGCTTGCAATATAAAGGAAGTTTCTCAGTGAGCTGAAATACTTGCAAATCCATTTACTCAGGTAGTGTGTTCTGTTTTATATATAGAACACACAAGCTCTGTTAACACAGAATTAATTACTGTCATCTAACAATAGCTTATAACACAGTGCTTTACAATGGTGATGAGCTAATATATATATCTGTTAAGCATGTAACTTTTTATTTTTATTTTTATAATGAGCCTCTCTCACCGTGTCTACACAGGACAGCTTGAGGCTGTCTACACTGGACGTGACAAAGTGACCATTGCAAATCACGCCACATTCAGTGTAGACAGCATCACTAATTATAATGGGTTCTATTGTATATTATCGTGCCAACTTTTTGTATTTTGTATTTTATTTTAGTTACTTTTACTGTGTTTATTCATATAATGTGAGCCTTTTTTTACATTTTAAATGTAGATACATTTTTATTTTCCAAATGTTTTTAAAAATACATTTGGCATGCAATAAGTATTTTTATTTATTGTAGTATATGCATACACTTAATTTTTTCCCCCCTATAATTTTAATTATATTGTGTTTTGAGCATAAATTTGGGATATGTTTTAAATATATTTCAGAATACACAACAAAATGGCCAAAATATATATTTACCCAAATAGATTTTTGAATAATATCAGTTAAACTGTATTTTGGCCATATATTTAGGATACAATGTAAGCATATTTCAGAATATACAACAAATGGCCAAAATATATTTACATAAAAATATATTGTATTTTATGTATTATCAATCTAAATATATTTTTATTTTACAAAAATTTATTTTTAAAAATACATTTTGCATTTAACCAAATTGTATTTTAAAAGTTGAAAATTTATTTTTTTGCCCTCTAAGATATTTTTTTGTCATTTGAAGCTTTAAATTATTTCAGTAAGAAAGAAAAAAACCTTGCGCCATGCTGTTTAGCATATATTCATTATATATAGTGCTGTCAAACGATTAATCGCGATTAACCACATCCAAAATAAAGGTTTTTGTTTACATAATACATGAGTGTGTACTGTGTATTTTTATTTTGTATATTTAAATGCAAACACATGCATGTTTATATTTAAGAAAATATGCTATGTTTACATATTAAATATCTTTATATATAATTTAAAATATAATAATATAAATGTATATACATGTAAATATTTTCAAAATATATACAGTATGTGTGTGTGTATTTATATATACATAATAAATAAACAGTGCACATACATATACTATGTAAACAAAAAGTTTTATTTTGGATGCAATTAATCGCGATTAATCGTTTGACAGTACTAATTATATACAATAATTTTTTCAGTGGTGAAGGTACAAGGGTTAATGATCAGTCTCAAGCAGAACATATCTCATGTTGTGTTTGTCCTCATTAGCAGAGTTACAGCTCACAGCCGCCATTAGGCTTTCAATCTACGCTTTACATCTAAGATTTGATTGTAACCAGCAAATGTCAGCAGCTCAATGGTTAAAAATACACAACACATAAAGCCAATCCTTTTGATACGAATAAACACATTTCTAAAGAGCTTACATAATACGCCTTTTCCAGTTTTCACTGCCATTTGCCTCTTCACGGCGTTAGATCCATTAGTGCCGTGCTAGCCGAGCGATTGTGCTTCCTGACGTGAATTTTGATGCCCTTGCCAACACATTCGGTATAATTGCCCATGAATCAACTCCCATCTGTCCAATTTGGTCTCTGTGGCTCGGGCCTTGTCGTCAGGCCCGTCCGTCTGTCAATGAGACGCTGAGAGATTCAGCAAGGCAGGTGAACAAATGAGAGGACTGTTCAGTCCAAAAGCAGTGTCATTATGTATTCTCTCCTATCGCTTCAGAGTTCATTTGCATGACCCAGAATATTCAGAGGAAATGATGAACATTATCCTTTCCGAACAATGACACAGCTAGTGTGCACGGCAGGAGTTGTCATGTAGGAGACCTTCATCAGACTCATATTATATGATAAGAGGCTTGGATAAGTCTTACCTGGAATCCATCGTATAATCTAGAAACTTGTTAACAGAACTCTGCCTGTTATTGTAATACCCTAAAAGGCTTCTCTCTGGGAAAGGGAGGAGGTGCTTGCTAAATGTCAGCTGTGATTGATGAGCAACAAGGTGATATTAAATGACAGAGCATCTATCATGTATTCCTGAAGCATTAGCCGCAACTTCTCCTGTCTTTTTTTTACTTTGTTTTGAGACACTTGGAATGCAAATGGTACGGAGAACTTGCGGTCCGACAGATTTTGAACCAGAGGGGAGTCTGTCTAAGTGGAGAGACGCCTAGCATTTGCTAATCATTAGCACACCATTACGTCTTGTTATCTCCTGTGGGAATGCTGAACCTTTTTGCATTATGGGTGTGGAATTCACAATAGGATGTATCAAACTGTATCATTTGATGAAGTCTTTAAAAGCCAGTGAGCGCGGGTAAAATACGACATTGTTTTGATCAAAGTGGTTTTGATTGCTTTGCATCCGGAGTGTTTTATTTATGTCTTTTCTTCCTAATTCTCTGCTCTTGTGTTTTCTTCTGCACATCTCATTTCCATACTTTGGTGCTCCAGTCATTTACTTGAGAGCGAATTAGAGCTCAGTTTCTCTCAGCGCCGCTGATTGTGCTGCAGGCTTGGCACTTTGGGGATTCTGGTTACATATAGTAAATTATACGAATATTGTACAGCAGCCAGTGTAACCAGGTTAAATAAAAGTTTATTGATGTACAGTAAATAGGGCTGGGCGCTGTTGAATTACAGTTTGGATTTGTCGAGTGCCGTTCCAATTTCAACTTCATTTTCATAAATTATGCAAACTCAAGTCAGTTTAATATTATTTAAATGAATTAAAAATATATATTTGAAATGACTTGAACATTTAATTATACTTAAAAAGGTTAGGCAGCAACTAAACTGAAGCTTTTAAGTTGAAGTAGATGGAAATGTTGTACATTGTTTTCACTGTTGGTGTATAAGTGGATTTTCAGTGACTCTTTCTGTATGTTACATTGTTAAGCCAGTAGGTGGCGACAAGTTACTGTCTTTATGAGTGATTCATCGATTAATTTGTTCATTCATTCGTTTTTTTTTTTCATTTAAAAACAAAGATTATTTTAAAAACAAACTGAATGACTGTCTTTATGAATGAGTCATTGCATTGTTCACTCAACCAGTTTGTTGAAAAAAACACTGATTAAGCTAAATAACAGTACTGCATGTTGCGCAAAGAGACAGTGTTTTATTCTGCTTTGGATATGATTGGACATAGTTTTGTTAATGAAGAATTAATGAATGAAGAATTAATGAAGAATCAACAGGAATTGAAATGTTGAATTACTGTATATTATTCATACTTGTTGTGTTAATGTTGTAGGTGTGAATTAGAACATCATTTTTGACCATAGGCAGAGATCACTTTTTTTAAGATATATTCATGATGATTTTGATGTCAATATAAAAAAATAACATTGTGGTTTTGTACATTGATTTTTACTTGGTATGTGAGATTTGATTAAAAAGGTCATATGATGTTGCTAAAAAGAACATTATTTGGTGTATTTGGTGTAATTAAATGTGTTTATGCGGTTTAAAGTAAAAAAAAACACATTTTCCACATACTGTACATTATTGTTTCTCTTCTCGTCTATGCCCCGCCTTTCTGAAACGCGTCGATTCTTACTAAGCTCATCGGTCTGAAAAGCGAGGTGTGCTCTGATTGGCCAGCTATCCAGAGCGTTGTGATTATACCTCAAGCGTGTGACGGAAATGTTACGCCCCTTACCATATTTTGATGCAGTGCAACACTCCAAAGAGAACTTGAACTTGAAATCGTATCATATGACCCCTTTAAGTGTTGCGAGTATCAGCCATATGTAAACATTTGAATGGACGGCTGATGAGGTTGATTTTGTACGACACTCGAGCCCAGAGGAGCAGAAGTACAGCAGGTAAACACTGACTTACAACAGCCTCATTACTAGAGGGTTAGGAATGAGCTTTCAATGAAACCACACAGAGCTCGTGTTGATCATGAATATACAGTAAGTTTACGCTGGCTGCGGTATATCTCGCTCTGCTTGTGTGCATTGTTCACGGAAGCATGACATCCTAATCTCCAGCAGGCCCTCTCTGTGTAATAAGTATCGTTTGCTCAGTGATTGCCTTCGGTGAGAGATTCAGATCAGCCGTGTCTAATGACGAACAGGTAATGCACCATTGTGTTTTAAGAGGATGACATGACTCTGCTATCTGCAGCTCTGAAAATGAGCGCTGGGAAATGAAATCAGCAGAATAACTTCAGTAAAACCTCATGAGTCACGGCAGCCGGATTTCTTCAAGGAGAATGAGATTTACTGAAATGAGTAGTGAGTAGCCAGACAAAAGAGGCAAAGAATTCCTGCAGCCTTGAGCTGCGCATATGACAGTTCATTCGGCGGTCATATTCATATCACCACTGAGCAGCCTTTTCCATGTATATATTCATATTTATATATTACTTTTATTAAACCTCTTCAGATAACACCCAGACATTATCACTGTTAAAAACAACCATAAAAAAATCCAAGCAGCATGCATTGGAAAGTAAAAACAACAACAATAAATAAATAAATAATAAGAAATACCAAAATATATAAAAGCAAAGCAATTTATAAAAACTTTAAATTAACTTAAAGGGGATTAATCAATATGCAAGTAAGTTAGAGAGTTTTAAGGAACTCCTTTTTCAGTTGCTGTAAAGATTGAAATAAAATTGGCTTTTTTAACTGTGTATATACAGTATATGTGTGTGTGTGTGTGTGTGTGTGTGTGTGTGTGTGTGTGTGTGTGTGTGTGACTGAAAGTGCTATCATCAACATCATATGAGCCAAAATATTTCATTTCATACAACACAATTTTATGAAATATATTGAATGTTACAAAGAAGCCCTTGATTTCAGACCCTGGCTTGCAACCCATTTTACTTTCTGAAATTCGACATCCAGTCAAACAGGATATTCAGTGAGGAAGCAAGTAAGTTAGAGAGTTTTAAGGAACTCCTTTTTCAGTTGCTGTAAAGATTGAAATAAAATTGGCTTTTTTAACTGTGTATATACAGTATATGTGTGTGTGTGTGTGTGTGTGTGTGTGTGTGTGTGTGTGTGTCTGAAAGTGCTATCATCAACATCATATGAGCCAAAATATTTCATTTCATACAACACAATTTTATGAAATATATTGAATGTTACAAAGAAGCCCTTGATTTCAGACCCTGGCTTGCAACCCATTTTACTTTCTGAAATTCGACATCCAGTCAAACAGGATATTCAGTGAGGAAGGAAAATGAAGGATGATGCTTGATTCATTGGGAATTGATTGGTTCATGAAAAGTGCTCTCTGTATGACAGATGGTTGGAGGCGAGGGGCTGAAGAATTACGAGGGTCTCATGATGTCAGCCGAAAGAAAAGTGGTTTCAGAGGACACTGCGAGAAACATTTGTTTTCTTTGTACTGCTGCACACAGATGAATCGTTCCTAATAAGACCAGCAACGTGTCTTAAGAAAGTAAATAGCTTCTACGCTATGCAACTGAAATATCGAAACTGACCTGTGATATATAATTGGCTCATTTTTCATTTTACAAACTACAGTTGCCGGGCGAGATTCAGTCATTGCATTGCTTCCAATTAAGTGCAATTTTGAATTTGTAATGCGCGCTTGTGTATCTGAAGGATCTGAGCATTGTATTGGAGGAGGTCTGTGTCGGCTCCATCATTAATCACGCAAGGATGCTACTACGTTGAGCGGAGTCGTGTTGCATCGTGATGTTGTGTTGTTTTATTTGTGCAGTGTAGCATGTTCCCCAGAGATCTCAGGCTCGACCGCCTCCCACACGGCTGTTTATAGAATCACTCCAATTTACAGCTCGTAAACACAGCGCCGTCCAGAGTACATGCTCACTGCTTTCTAATGCACATGTGCTCTCTTCGTAATGCATGAGCGTGTGAATTAGACGGATTGAGATGATCGAGTTTGTGTGATGGGGTAATGCTCTTCTGTTTGACCTTAATTGTCCTCTCCACATCCCTTTGAATGCTGTTCCTGATGAATATGGAGCTCATATTGGATGAAATCAATGTAATTATTGATAAGTGTCTGGTGCTAGTGTTCATTATTGATACACAGATCCTCCAGTGCTGCAGCTGTTTAGACAGGTTCAGGTTCGCTCCGCCGGATGCAAATCTGACAGAAAATGGAGCCGCAACACTTTCACTCTGCTGCTCACAATGTCCATTATTTATAGTCACACTGTCACATACCAACACATACAGTATATGTGCCATACACATCATGATTGAGCGTATGGCACAGAAATCTCTGCATTAAGCATTAAAAACCTCAGTGTATTGCAATATGCTGCACTCATGGGCGTATATACATTATGCTCTTCACAATGATAGAGATTATGCCAAATGTCAAATTAATTATAGCTGTCAGTTGTTTCATTTATTTATTTATTTTTTTCTATTTTGATAAATTATTCATATGAATCCCTTGCATATATCAATATTATCAAATAATATTTGCCTTTTTATATTAACATCACAGTTTTTTCAGTGTCTTACGCCATGAGCACCACATTTTTAAATCAAGTTAAATGAAATACAATGGCATTTATCTGCATTTTGTTCTATTCTATTGTAATTGTCTAGCTGTTTGAATTTAATGTTATCATATACTGTAATAGTATTTATGAATGTTTTGAATTTGTTTTTATTTTTATATTTCAGTGTTCTTTTTTTCATTTAAAATAAGTCAAAATAAGTCAGTTATTTTTTTCATTGTTTTTATTATTATTTTTTTTGTCATTTCAGTTAATTCATTGAAATTATAATTTAAGTATTAGTTACTGCGTTGTTTTTATTATTATTTTTTTTAATTTAGCTTAGTTTTAGTAATCTGAGTAAACTTTTTAGTAAAGTTCATGTTTTAGTAATTTTAAATCATCTTATTGATTTCAAATTTGTTGTTTAATTGATTAATTATTATTATTAATTTTTTTAATTTATTTTTTTATTAACAATAACAACACTGGTTTGTTGAAAAGTTAAAATAATTTTTGCAAGATGATGAAAGCAGGTCAAGCCACATACAAACATAAGATCTAAACCTAAACCTACAGTAACTATGATATCCAAAATTATATTTTGTTTCATTATTTCATATGTCTTTTTTTCCCGAATTGTCGTGACGGAGAGTTAGTGAGCGGCTCATTAGCTCATTACTCGTGTGGTTTGGCGAGGTGTGTTGCAGGTAGCAGCAGCTGGGGCTTCAAGCTTGATTTGCTCAGATGATAGATAAATTCCTTTGTATGTATAAATAATTAAGTAATTTTTTCACATGCTTTATAAAACAAGTAATCACTCTAAAGTAGCATGCAAATTGACAGCCCTAATATTATGATGTTTATGTAATACATCTAAATAAGCCCAGAAATACACACGATTTCATCTCTCTATTCAGAATGATTTGATAAGCTAGATCAACTAACTTGCTGTGAAATCTATCAGTATCTCTACCGCCATTATCAACAACCAAACCACAGCGCTAAAAATAGCAAGAAGGACAAACGTGTGATTAAAACGCTTTCACCATCCTTAATATTTAATTATAAGCCTGTTAATGGATTCCATCTCTAAACATCACTCCCAAAGAAGAGAACATGGATCGCAGTACAGTATTGTGACAGTGACGTGCTAACAGAGGTTTATAACCTCGCTAATGAGGTTTAAAGAGATGTCACCTTTAATAAGGTCTGGCAGCCACCATGTGTATGTTAAGGGGTCTGCGTAGCCTGGGCTGCGGAGGGAGGAATTGATAAATAAATAAAGATAAGAATGCATTAATAATGAAAGAACAACAGGAAAGCCTCTAGCATCAAACAGTCACATCCACCTTTGAAAACCACACCCGTCTCTGAACCAGGTGCTGATTATCAGACATTAACAGCCTCTCGTTTATGTGCATTCGTATGCCTGATTCTGAGAACTCATATCTGTCTATTGCATTGTGAAGAAGGCAGCTTGGAGAGCACAGCGAAAGCCCGGGGCGATGCGCTTCTCTCGGGTGTTTCTTGAGCCCATTATAAGGAGGGGAGCCCTGAAAGAGGGTCATCTTGTTCAGTTATCAGACTGAAGAGCAGATTTCAATCGTTTCTCAGTGTCTTTGACAGAGCGAGCGCATTGCTGCTATCAGATATTTAGCATGTTGAGGGCCCTCGCTAGCTAATTGGCTGCTCTTGAGATTTGAGATGAATTATTTGATACCGTTCGCTTCGTTTGAATGTCATAGGACAAAAGCAAGGACAATACAGCTCTGATTGTGGTGTTTTCTTGGGCTTTCAGAAGGCAGACATTTTGCTCTGCAATCTGTTCTTCACGTTTTATCTTTCCGTCAGATTTCTTCATCAACACATTATATTCACATTACTGCATCAACACCCCATTAACGCGAGTGATTCTCGTTCACAGTGGAGTACAGTCAGTTGCCGTGTATTGCCAAATAAACAATTGGCATGCAAACACGACGTCTAAACAGAAAAGCACTCTTAAACTGCCTGAATATCATTGCATTAGATGCAAAGCATCCAAAGTGTCATTTGCATCAACTGATGCTTTTTTTTTTTTTTCAAAATTCACACAGAGGTTCATCAACATTCAGCCAACGTTTGACGAGCAGTAATACATTACTTTTTGATTTCATTTTCAACAATATATTGCTTCAACTTTGAGCACATTTATGTCCCAGGGGTTGATTTTTATTACAACTGATTTTTTTTTTTTTTTATGTATGAAGGTCACATTAAAACTGTCTTGTAATATTTTTACCGTGTCCATTTATATGTGCTATTTTTTTATTTGATTGTTACCCTTGTCGCAGACTTCCAGTATATTTTAGTTTATTTTTAAGAAAAGATATTATAAAAATATCAATTGTTACATGTTTAAAACTATAATAATTATAAGAGTGAAGTAATTGTAAATTGTTATGACTGATAATAAAAATAAATATCACTTACATAATATTAAACTGTTTATTACCCATACTTTCCAATTAAGTAGCATAGAATCACACAGTGTTTTACAGTTTAATGCCAAGAAACTTATTTTAGCTAAATGTTCTGTTTGAAACGTTTGGGTTTATAATATGTATAATATAACACTACATTGTAAGAAAAAAAGTGTTGCAAATAAAACAAAGCTTAGTAAAATATGTTTTACAAGAATATACTATTTCAGTCTTTTTTTACATCAAAATTGTATGTTTAATTCGATGTGTTACTTGCCGTTTCTTGGTAAATATTTTTGAAATTTACTATCACAAATAGTTTCACCACCAATTGTTTACAAAAAAAAAAAAAACTGTGAAGTGTGACATTGTTTCAGCTTAACTTATGTTAAACATTTTGTGATGTTTCTGTAAATGCATTATGAAGGTATTCATGACGTATAGTTGCAATGCATTATACTGTATCTTTTCAAAAAAATAACTGTAACTAAATTTCAAATGCATTATATTATGTGAGGGTTTGTTTATCATGTTTTAATGTCCTATACTTTTTAAAGGTGTGAAAATTAATAGATATGTATACCTGAATTTACAATTACTCATGAGATCGCACAATGCATTATGAGTTGCATTGCAGTGCATAAGTAATGCATTATATATAAAAGCTTTAAGTAAAGTGTTCCCGTAAATGTTTTTCTTTTCTTTTCTTTTCTTTTCTTGAGGTTGATGTCTGTTCGTATGTGAGAGCTGTGAGAGTCTAAACTGACTGAGGAGCAGGTGAGTTTTTAGAACAGCTGCTACTGAATACATGTGAAACTCCTGCAGCGCCATTTGCAGGAAACTAGAAAGAAGCTCAGCAAGAGCAAAATAGCAGGTGACAGAAAAGTGTCACGTGTGTTGTAGCAGGCAGAGGTGAGCCCTCTCGGGTGTTTCTTGAGCCCATTATAAGGAGGGGAGCCCTGAAAGAGGGTCATCTTGTTCAGTTATCAGACTGAAGAGCAGATTTCAATCGTTTCTCAGTGTCTTTGACAGAGCGAGCGCATTGCTGCTATCAGATATTTAGCATGTTGAGGGCCCTCGCTAGCTAATTGGCTGCTCTTGAGATTTGAGATGAATTATTTGATACCGTTCGCTTCGTTTGAATGTCATAGGACAAAAGCAAGGACAATACAGCTCTGATTGTGGTGTTTTCTTGGGCTTTCAGAAGGCAGACATTTTGCTCTGCAATCTGTTCTTCACGTTTTATCTTTCCGTCAGATTTCTTCATCAACACATTATATTCACATTACTGCATCAACACCCCATTAACGCGAGTGATTCTCGTTCACAGTGGAGTACAGTCAGTTGCCGTGTATTGCCAAATAAACAATTGGCATGCAAACACGACGTCTAAACAGAAAAGCACTCTTAAACTGCCTGAATATCATTGCATTAGATGCAAAGCATCCAAAGTGTCATTTGCATCAACTGATGCTTTTTTTTTTTTTTCAAAATTCACACAGAGGTTCATCAACATTCAGCCAACGTTTGACGAGCAGTGATACATTACTTTTTGATTTCATTTTCAACAATATATTGCTTCAACTTTGAGCACATTTATGTCCCAGGGGTTGATTTTTATTACAACTGATTTTTTTTTTTTTTTATGTATGAAGGTCACATTAAAACTGTCTTGTAATATTTTTACCGTGTCCATTTATATGTGCTATTTTTTTATTTGATTGTTACCCTTGTCGCAGACTTCCAGTATATTTTAGTTTATTTTTAAGAAAAGATATTATAAAAATATCAATTGTTACATGTTTAAAACTATAATAATTATAAGAGTGAAGTAATTGTAAATTGTTATGACTGATAATAAAAATAAATATCACTTACATAATATTAAACTGTTTATTACCCATACTTTCCAATTAAGTAGCATAGAATCACACAGTGTTTTACAGTTTAATGCCAAGAAACTTATTTTAGCTAAATGTTCTGTTTGAAACGTTTGGGTTTATAATATGTATAATATAACACTACATTGTAAGAAAAAAAGTGTTGCAAATAAAACAAAGCTTAGTAAAATATGTTTTACAAGAATATACTATTTCAGTCTTTTTTTACATCAAAATTGTATGTTTAATTCGATGTGTTACTTGCCGTTTCTTGGTAAATATTTTTGAAATTTACTATCACAAATAGTTTCACCACCAATTGTTTACAAAAAAAAAAAAAACTGTGAAGTGTGACATTGTTTCAGCTTAACTTATGTTAAACATTTTGTGATGTTTCTGTAAATGCATTATGAAGGTATTCATGACGTATAGTTGCAATGCATTATACTGTATCTTTTCAAAAAAATAACTGTAACTAAATTTCAAATGCATTATATTATGTGAGGGTTTGTTTATCATGTTTTAATGTCCTATACTTTTTAAAGGTGTGAAAATTAATAGATATGTATACCTGAATTTACAATTACTCATGAGATCGCACAATGCATTATGAGTTGCATTGCAGTGCATAAGTAATGCATTATATATAAAAGCTTTAAGTAAAGTGTTCCCGTAAATGTTTTTCTTTTCTTTTCTTTTCTTTTCTTGAGGTTGATGTCTGTTCGTATGTGAGAGCTGTGAGAGTCTAAACTGACTGAGGAGCAGGTGAGTTTTTAGAACAGCTGCTACTGAATACATCTGAAACTCCTGCAGCGCCATTTGCAGGAAACTAGAAAGAAGCTCAGCAAGAGCAAAATAGCAGGTGACAGAAAAGTGTCACGTGTGTTGTAGCAGGCAGAGGTGAGCCCATGCAATATGTGCATTTTTCTGCATCACTCCCAATGCGAGCTGACATTTAAGCCGCACTGGAAGAGCAATAGTTAGAGCGAACAGCAAAACAGAAATTGTGTGCTTTCAAGGGAAACCAAGGCTTCTCCCCTGTCCTCCTCTGATTGGGATGTTGACTATCCCAGCGAGATGGGGACAAATGATGTTTGCCTGTGTCTGCTCAACAAATGGCGCCAGCTGAAACCATTACCCGCCAGACACTCCCAGAGAAGCCATGCACATCCCACAGATCTCTTACACTAAAACACCTCGGCAGGTGAAAGTACTTTCCAGAGAAACTTCACCGTGCCGCACACTCTCGCTCCATCAAAGCAGAACAATTACTGTAACTAGGACACTTTGAGGCTGATTCTATCTCGTTTCTGCTGGAGGAATATTACTCTGTGACATTAGATGAGTATGGAAGCCCGTTCCCACCACTGAATAAAAAAGATAACACTTTTTATCTCACAATTCTGAAATAAATTCTGAAAATTCTGAAATAAGAAACAAACTTGAAATTCTGACTTTTTTCTTAGAATTGCAACTTTAAATCTCAGAATTGCAAGACATAAAAATTCTGAGAAAAAAGTCACAATTCTAAGAAAAAAGTCAGAATTACGAGAAAAAAAGGCAGAATCGTGAGATAGAAACTCGCAATTGTGAAAAAAAAGGCAGAATTGCAAGTTTATATCGCATAATTCAGAGAAAAAATGTCAGAATTGCGATATAGAAACTCACAATTGTGAAAAAAAAGGCAGAATTGCAAGTTTATATCGAACAATTCAGAGAAAAAATGTCAGAATTGCGATATAGAAACTCGCAATTGTGAAAAAAAAGGCAGAATTGCAAGTTTATATCGCACAATTCAGAGAAAAAAGTCAGAATTGCGAGATAGAAACTCGCAATTGTGAAAAAAAAGTCAGAATTGAGAGAAAAAAAAGTCAGAAATGCAAGAAAAAAAGTCAGAATTGATAGGTAGAACCTCACAATTCTGAAAAAAGAAGTTAGTATCGCAAATGTATATTCCACAGTTCTTAATTTATAATTGCCAATGTAATTTCAAATCTCAAAATTTTGACTTTATAACTCATAATTGGGAAAAAAATCAGAATTGCTAGATGTAAACTCGCCATTGTGAGATAAAAAGTTGCAATTACCATGTTTAGTTGTTTTATTCAGTGGTGGCTTCCCTGGATGAGCATCTATGACGAGTCAGCCTGCGTTAATCAGCTGTGCTCTTGCAGTGGGCCGATGTTGAAGCAGAGCCAGCGTTCTGTCATCAGAGCGCCTGTAATTTGATGAGTTACCCGGCATCGCTCCTGTGCTGTAAATGTGACATTGAGCGCTGGCACAAGAGTCTCGATTAGAGAGAAAGAGCAAGATTGAGCGCAGAAGGCTTTACAGGCGAGTCTGATGGCGTCACGTCAGCAAGGTTTACTGTCGTCTGAAATATGTATTACATTAGACACGGTCTGATCCGAGTTTATAACAGAGCCTAGTCAATGTCATTTGGAGTTTATTTCATAACAGTGTGCTTTAAATGGCTTGTTTAATGGTAAACTTAGTTGATTGATTACAGACTTGTGGGAAGTTAAATCTACAGTGATGACACTTTTATTTTGGGCTTGTTTGTCAAATATGAGAGTGCCATACGCTCTGCTCTTACAACAAGGATAAACGAAATTACCTTACATTATTGTTATTGACAAAGATCATAGCTAGAGGAGGGTTGCATTGCTCAGAGGATGAGCTTTTAGATCTCCTTAATTGTATATATCTCATATTATTTAAGTATCAACTCTCAAATGTTTCTTCTAAGTTATCTCAAATACGAGTTAAATAAGGGTAAAATCAATGTGGATAGCATGGCTACAATTTTCTCTCTCAAAAGATTGTACAAATGAGTGAATCTGTTTTTCTTGTTCTTTCTTTTCTCAAACATTTTGATTTATTGGTTTATGCTTTAAAATATGATATGCATGTTGTAGAGAAATATACTGTAAATTGTGCTTATGTGAGTTAGACTGGCTAAAGGAAAAGGTTTTGAAGAACCTAAAATACACAAAACACTAACTAAATGAATGAATGAATGAATGAATGAATGAATGAATGAATGAATGAACGAATGAACAAAAACAGAAACATAGCAAGGACGTCAGTAAAATAGTCCATGTGACATCAGGGGTTCAGTCAAAAGCAGCGAGAATACTTTTTGTGCGCAAAGAAAACAATAATAACATTATTATTACTATTTTACTGATGTCCTTGCTACGTTTCTGTGCCTTGATCATGGTAATATCCTTGCTGTCTATGGAGAGTCAGAGAGCTCTCAGATTTCATCAAAACTATCTTAATTTGTGTTCTGATGATGAACGAAGGTCTTACGGGTTTAGAAAGACATGAGGGTGAGTAATTAATGACAGCATTTTCATTTTCGGGTGAATTATCCCTTTAAGTGTATTAAGTCACTTAAGTGGCCTTTTATTGCAATATGTACTTTTTAGATTTGAAGAACATATCAAGTGCACTTAGTTTCTCTCACATGTAAATAAGCTAAAGCACTGTCCACTG